>NW_015169808.1:1040-4617 GCF_001447785.1 Gekko japonicus | reverse complement strand
AGACAGCAGGCCGATGTCTGGGGCAACAGCCACACAGCTCCCTTAGTATGAAACTCCACCTTCAGCCACTTTATACCAATGGTACTTAAGTATCTTTAGGGCTGAATTATCCCTTAAAAAGTCCTAGTATATATTTCCCCTTTCTAGCTATGATTATCTATCATCATAATGATCTGTGGCTCAGAAAGCTCTTATTCCCTCAGAAACCAGATAGTTGAATTGGAAAAATAACTCAATTCCGTCCCATTGGAAATAAAAATACAGTTGAAATTCTTCTCAGTAGATGGCAGACTACAGCCATCCAAACTGGAGATATTTCTTGTTCCTCTTGTGTTTCCTTATTGCTTAGTGGGGTCTAGTTTCCCAGCTGGCCACACCAATGTTGGGGAGTGAGCTGAGTGCTGTTCCAACTACCACTATGCAACACTCTGTTCTCCAGTTGTGCACAACATGGGCCAGACTGAAAAAATAGAACTCCATGCTCATGCCTATCATCTGAGCTTTGGGTGTCCTGGATGGGGTTTATAAAGTGCTGTTAGGGGGCCTGCTGATTTAGTTGGCATCCTAAGCTGTGCTGGTGCTTAGAGGTAGGGCGAGATGTAGGTGTGTGATCTGAGTAATGCCAGGATTTTCAGTGGTGTAACAATGTGCCTGTCTCGGGCAAATCCACAGCTGGGGAGGCTTTGGAGGATAAGTCCCACTGTGTCCAAGACATGCCCCTGATGCTACCCAGTTCTGTGCCAGCTCTACCAACTCTCTGCTGCATTGTCTGGCTGCCAACTCCAGGCTGGGGGTGCAGCTGAGGAGCACGGGGTTTGGGGAGGGACCTCCGTGGGCTTCATCCTCCAAATCGAGCATTTTCTGCAGGGGAACTGATCTCAGCTCCGGCGACCAGCTGTAGTTCTAGGGCGGCGATCTCAAGCCCCCACTTGGATGTTCTCAAACCCCCACAACTGTAGCGGCATGCGTAGACCAGGCCTTATTTTACCACCGATGGTGTATTTACTGGCTGTTCCGGCTTGATTGCCCCCCTCATACACTCGTCTTTCGCCTTCTTGAGAAGCAACGAATCGCCTTTAACTTCTCCCTGTGGCCCACAGACATTCCATAGCGATTCGCATCGAACCCCTGTGTTCCAATGGCCATTCGGGGACGTTCCGCACAGGCCCCCTGCCCTGCTATCGGTGCCCGGTTAGTCTGCGGAGGCAGAGCTTGGCTTGGCTCCAGCCGGAATCTCCTCCCCAGCGGGCAGAGAAAGGGGCGGGCAAGGAGTGAGGCACCGCAGCTCAGCAGCAGCGGTGAGGGGCCGGCGCCGCGCAGGTGGTGCCTGGGGCAGGCGCTGGAAGTGGCGCCATCCCCTTGAGACACAGCGGGTGTCTCCTCCCCACTCCCCGCCCTGGAATGTAACCTGCGGACTGTGCGCCTCGGCGGCACTTCCCGAGATGAACCTGCAGGGGCTGAGTCGGGAGCTGTCCTTGTATCTGGAGCGCCAGCTCCCGGAGGGGCTGTTGGCTCCCGGCGCAGGCTGGTCCTTGGTGCTGTGTTTCGGGGTCGCTTACGCCTGCTACTACCTCAGCAGCATCGCCAAGGTAGGGGCCATCCGCTCTCTTGGAACTTGTTTGGCGTTAACCCCACCCGGCCGGTCCTGCGCCGGGAGCCCCGGGAGGTGGGGAAACCCAGCCCGGGTCCTCCTCGGCAGGCTACACTCGGGTTTGAATCAGGCGAGCCAATTGGCCTTGGCTGATGTTGCATCCCGGGAAGGAAAGCGCTTTGAAATGTCCACAGCCCCCTTGAAAGAGGCGGGGGGGGGGGCCTTTGCAGATCTTTTCTGTCTTGTCGAGTTAGAGGTTGCATTTCCTGTTTAGTCAGCGGACGCTTCAGTGTTTGCTCAGCAGATATTGCAGATGAACCCATGACCAGTGTCAGGGGACGACGGGATATGGAATCTGATTTTTTTTTTAAAAAAAGTTGTGGGTTGAGACGACCTGTCTTTTCAACAATTTGAACAACAATTTGATTTGAGGAATAAGAATTAGGTATTCTTCCTGATACCTAATTGGAATACGATATTATTTGAGAGGAGGTGGGTTCAATTTGGCTTTCGAGCAAGGGAACCTTTACCTTTACCTTTTTAGTTAATGTCTTTTATTGGTGCAATTAGCAAGTTTATGACTTGCCCAAGATGTTCCCAGAGGTCTTTGGGCTTCATGGTGACTTTCCAACAGCAGCAATTACATCCTCTTAAAGTCTTGCTGCTGTACTTTCACATTAGGGCTGTCAGTCATTTTGAACTCTGTTTACTGTCTTTTGAGACTAACATCAAGCATTCTACCACTACTATCAATAGGGTTGTTAGACTTTTATGTGGTGCCAATAAAGGTGCCTAGTGCTATGTAGCATATAGAAAATATTGACTGTAGGTATTAGGGCAGACAGTAAGACTAAGAGGTTAGAATTAATAGTTAGAAGAGAATCATCTGGAAATTATGGAAAAACATATTAGGTGAAGCTAGGGAAGGTTGGCAACCCTAGCCAGTTTGGTGTAGTGGTTAAGTGTGCGGACTCTAATCTGGGAGAACTGGGTTTGATTCCCCACTCCTCCATTTGCACCTGCTGATGTGACCTTGGGTCAGTCACAAGCTCTGGCACAGCTGTTCCTGAAAGAGCAGTTTCTGTCAGAGTTCTCTCAGCCCCACCCACCTCACAGGGTGTCTGTTGTGGGGAGGGGAAGGGAAAGGAGTTTGCAAGCCGTTCTGAGACTCCAAGTGAAGGGCAGGGTATAAATCCAATCTCTTCTTTTTCTTCTCTTCTTAGTAGCAGATCACATGCTTTGCATGCATGAAGTCCTAAGTACCTCCAGTGAAAATGTCTCAGGTAGAAGGACAGAGAAGGACTTTGTGTTGCTTTAGGGCCTGCAGAGCTGTTGCCAATCAAGTTAGACAGAGATTACCAAGCTGTATATTTAGAGCAGAGAAAGTCTCCTGAAACAATGCCTAATGAAGAAGGGTTATGTTTAATTAAATCAAATTCAGTGTAACTGGGCTGTTGGCTGACTGAATGTCTGATGCTGTCCTTTTGATATATTTTATTTCAGTATACAGAAAATGGATTATTTATTCCAAGTATAAGGAATATCAGGCTAGGATAGCAAAATGCAATTGTTTTTTAAAGAAAAGTCCAGTCTTCAGTCATCTATCTATATATATAAAAGAAAGTCCCCTCACTGTAAAATCAACACCCAGGCCAAACCACTGGACCTAGAAACACCAAATTCGGGGAGAGTGCTCCTACCATGGCGTAGATGCTCACTAAGAAGGGATTTTTAGAAATTCAACCCCTAAGTTGGTCAAAAGGGGTAAAATGTGCCCCCTATTGATTCCTATGTGGCTGCCAGGCTGCTGCCTCCTTGCACCCCCCCACTCTGATTGGTCAACTGCACAGCTCAGTGTTCTGAGGTAAAAACACTTACAGGAGGAGACTGCACAGAGCTAATGACAGTTGAGGAAATCAGGACTGGCCAACAACTATCTGTGAGGTTGTTGCTGCTGGCCCAGCCTCTCTGATGGCTTCCAACCAG
>NW_015169808.1:0-231 GCF_001447785.1 Gekko japonicus | reverse complement strand
CCCAAGGGAGCCCGCCCCAGCAATAATGCCTTAGTAATCCTGTCAGCCCTGCCTCCACAGTGGCTTCTAATACTCCTCCCCCCTCCCACACTGGGTAGGCAGCTGCCTGTCAGGTGTAGGAGAGGAGGTGGGATGCTTCCAGCTTCCAGGGAGGTTTGCTCAGCAGGACTGCCTTAGCCCTGCTGCTGGCCCAACCTCCACAATGCCTTTAAATACAATCTCTCCCAACAC
>NW_015169807.1:663381-667131 GCF_001447785.1 Gekko japonicus | reverse complement strand
TTACCTGAGGATTTAGCTGCCCCCTGGACGGCACTCAAAATTGGAACCTCCTTCCCCTGACAAGAGAGGTCCATTAGATCAGGCAGCAGGGAGATCTGATCCTACCTCCCTTTGGCCTCATTATGTTTCTTAACCAAAAGCGGTACAGGTTTCAGTGTATTTAAGAAGGTGCGGGCTGGGAAGATCCCCTTGCTCTTAAAAGTTACGCTCTGTTTCATTATTAAAGATAGGATCCTCTGATTGAAAAAGAAGGACCCTCTACACCTGGTTTTGTTGGCTAATTATTTCTAGTTCTTTCAATCAATTCCAGTGATTTTCAACTTAAGGAATAGACTCAGGTTATTTAACGCTTTCCCTTTTGTATTCCACAAAGGTAATCCACCTTGGTATCTGCAAATCGACAGACATATTTTTTTGGCTGGAAAATCAAATTGAGTCTAGAGCTTTCATTACTCACTTTATGTGACAGAGGGGGTTCTGCTGTGGACTCTTTACTCCTTGGTGGGATGAAGACATTTGGAGGCATGTTAGCATAACTTACGCAGCTACCAGACTTTATCTCTTCAGATTTCCTGGTCTTCCTCTCTACCAACTTCTCAAGCTTCTCATTGATCCCATTTAAACATTCTGAAATATATGTAACAGTCCTGAAAGTAAAATCTTTTTTTTCTTTTTTTCTTTTTTTTTTATTTTTCTGAAAGTCAAATCTATTAACTTGGCCAGCATGCTTCCGTCATCATGACAGTAGATGTCTTGGTCATTTAAAGAAACAGTTGCTGTAACTTCTGGCTTTTTAACTCTATCTTTCTCTTCAGCTAGAATTGCATATTTATTTGAAGTTGGAATATTATATGCAACATTTTCGGGGGGAAAGTCAGCTATCTTGGTCTGTTTGCTTGCCGGGGGAGAGATTCCTTCACCATCTCTCAGGCATTTGGGGCATTTTCCAACACTCATTACAGTATTGTTTATGGCAATCAGACTCAGAAACTTTCAACAGCCAATAAGCACCACTGAAGATATATCCAAGTATCTGAAAACCTGACAGAAATTAGAGGAATTAATTAACATTAAAAAGTGTTTAAGAGCAATTTAAAATATCTTTAAAACACTCTATTTTATTTATTTATTTATTTATTTTTGGATTTATATCCCGCCCTCCCCAAAGGCTCAGGGCGGCTTACAAAGAGGCATAAATGCCAAGGTTAAAAATTTCAGGAGACAAGGGAACAGCCGTCTGCAGCTGGCGCTCACCAGAACCGGATCCAGCTCTTTTTTATACAGATAAACAAGAGCATTTGACAGTTGAGTGAAAAATAGATTTTGTTCATATACTTGACTTTTCTCCTTTTCACTGTCTATGGAGTGTGGGATAGGTATGTTTTATGAAGCTTTGTTAACAGTTGTATTAGAGATCTCTGCAAAGACCATGCCCCTGGAGACCCATATCTTATTTCAGACTTTCTCAAAATATTAGGAAGGAAAACCTGAAAAAGTCCTCCAGCACTTACCACTACAGAGTAATGAGGCATGACTACTTCACATCTCTGTATGAAGCTATGATGAACTAGGCTTCAAATGCTGGTGCAATAACAGAGTTTGGGATCTTTTCCACCTTCATCTGTCTATTTATGACTATGATTTATGATTTGCATTTTTCCCCCTGGAAACTAGTAGTATAGCAACTTGCCATCTAAACAGGAATAAAATGAACACTGTGCACAGAATGTTCAACACTGCGTGTATTATAAATTTTTAACCATATTTTAAATCAATTAAATAATACTAACAATCACACTATACTATACATTGTAGTCCCTTCAGTATTTCATCGTAGTATTTCACTGTGGTCCCTCCAGTTATTTTATCTAAATCGAAATACTATACAGTGAAATACACATGCAGACACACGCTTAAACCCTCATTAAAATAAAATGAACACCCTTCCCTTGATCCTTCACAACATTATCTTCAAATGCATCACTTGGATAAGCCAGAAACTTTCTTGGAAGCAACAGCTGCTTTCTTAGAATTTGAGTTACTAAGAGATGAAATGACTCCGGGTGAGAAGGCAGTTTAATGAAGTACATTAACTCCTGTGATGCCAGGGCAGTTCCGCCTTCTTTCTGATGGAGTAGTGATGTGAATGCTGCTCAAAAAGAATTAGAGATGAACCAAGGTCACCAGAGAAGGATTCCAAGAATTGTTATGTGAGACCAATTATTTACAACAACAGAGCTGCAGAGGTGCAAAGGTATAATGATGTGGCTCTCTTATCACATGCTACTCACTGAAAGAAAGAGATTACTTTAACCTCTTCTATAATTATAAATTAGACCAACATTAACAGATAAAAAGTGGATATAAATCACAATTTCTTCCCATACATAATGTAGATTTGTGGCTACCAGTTCTTGAAATAAAAAGTACGATGGGGCAGGGGAGAATACTCTGGGCATAGGTATACAGCGCAACACGGGTCCAGAGGAGAGCTAGTGTGTTGAGCCCTGTAGATCCTAGCAAGTTCAGTCACAAAAGTTGTTTTTTCATCTCAGTTGTACAACCTAAAAAAACAATTAGGACCCCGGTCACACGGGCCGGATAACGTGTGGGGGGGAGGCGTGGCTGTTATCCCCGGAGCAAAAAAAAGTGCAGTAGCCCGATCACATGGTCCCCCGAGGCTTCGCACTTACGCTGGTAGGTGGTGATCACACAGCGATGCTGGAGTGTGGCAAAGAAGCCACGTGGCAAGCGTTTCGTGTTTGTGCGCATGTGCAGTTCCGTGGAGCAGCACTGCTTTCATTTACGTGTTTGTGCACATACGCTTACGAAAAAATCTGGTTTGCGATGGGACGTGGATGGGCGCCGGATGCCATGAGATACTAGTGCTCCCACAATCTGATGCCCGCCCCTGCCCCGCGTTTTCCAGATACTAGTGCACTTTCTTTGGTACTTCTTTACTGGGCATCTTTGGCAGGATGCCACAGGTTGGCCACAAGTGCGCTACGCTTCCCAGATGTTGCGGTGTGATTGCGCCCCAAAAATCCACCTGACATTCATGCCTTTAGCGTGGAAAATTCTCCATGTGAACGGGGACTAGGGTTGCCAACATCCAGGTGTGGTCTGGGGATCTCCCAGAATTATAAATGATCTCTATGAAAGAGAGATCAGTTCCCTGGAGAAAATGGCTGCTTTAGACTGTGGGCTCTATGGCATCATACCCTGCTTTGGTCTCTCCTCTCCTAAAACCCACCCTCTCCAGGCTGCATCTCAAATCTACAGGAATTTTCCAACCCAGAGTTGGCAACCCAAACAACAACAACAGCAGCAGATGAGAGCTGGAAACATACTTTCCTCTTGTTTCTCTAGTGACTGGCTTAAAAAGCAGGAAGACACAAAAGCGTTCAGATTTCCCCCCCTAGTTTGTTGATGATGCCTTTAGTGCAGCTACAGTTCAGTGCAATACCTGTGGCTGTTCTCCCCTCCCCCCCCCACTCCTGTTCTTACTAAAATGTTAGGATTCAAGCTGACCTAGGCTACTGCTTGCATCAAGTTGTAGAGGCTGACTGGCTACTTTTTTATATAAAAAGTCATTATGAGAAAAGGAAGAAGAGGAGGAGATTGGATTTATACTCCGCCCTTCCCTGAGGAAAACATGGATAAGTCATGCTAGTTGATATTTTAGAGATGGTTTTATATTGTTTACTTCGCCCTTCACTTGGAGTGTCCGAGCGGCTTACAAACTCTTTC
>NW_015169807.1:661769-663257 GCF_001447785.1 Gekko japonicus | reverse complement strand
AGCAGCTGCGAGTGGAGGAGTGGGGAATCAAACCCGGTTCTCCCAGATTAGAGTCCGCACACTTAACCACTACACAAAACTGGCTCTACACCAAAAGGAGAAAATAGTATTCTCGTTGACCAGTATATTTAAAATGTATGGAACCAACATGAGGTATTTCACTGGTCCTACCTTTTCTTTTTCTTTTTTTGCTTCCTTAGAATTCTTTGGGAAACACTCCCACATTCACTTATCCAGGGCTATTTTGGGGCAGGAACCCAGAGGAACGGAGTTCTGGCTGGCTTCAGAGTAGGCCACGCCCACTACAGCCAAAACCTCTGCATGCGTGGCCACAGAGGGAAGGCCTGGAGAGTGACCCCCCCCCGGTGACTCCGAGGCAGGCGGGCCGGGGGGAGGCTGGAAGGATTGGGGAGGCATTTAAATGCCTCCCCATGCCTTCCCCAGCCTGTAGAAGGGCCAGCTTGCCCCGGCAACCAAGGGAAGGCATGGGGGTGTGGCCTAATATGTTAATGAGCTGTGCTGTCAGGGGTGTTGCCTAATATGCTAATGAGTTTCTACTGTTGGGTGTGGCCTATTAGGCTATTGAGTTCCTGCTGGGCTTTTTCTACAAAAAAAGCCCTGCTTATGACTTTGCTGTAGGTGAAATTTTGGTAGCAATTCTAATGAGGAGCACCTACCTGAATTCATCTTTCATAGGCTGGTGGTGATTTGTAAATCTTTTGGCTTCATAGGAGATTAGAAACAGTTGCAAAGTTTGCCGGTGCTAAGGTGCCATCAGTATTTTGGGGGGGGGGAATGATGACATTCTGCATTAATATCCTACCAAAAATGTTGACTGTAGCGGCCGCTGGACACATGCTTTGCTAGCACTCTCCTTCACTGCCATGCTATCACAAAGCATATTACCAGAAATACCTGGAGCCATTAAGTCTGAAAGGGCAACTACACATGTGCTGCTGAGCACTGTGCAAAAGAAAAAAAGTGGACTCCAGTGAGTTAAAGATACGTGCGAAGTAGCCCTTTAAAGCAACTTTTCTTTCGTGCTGTCTGGCATATCAGCTGAGAGAATTGGACATATCCTTGCTGGCTAGGGAGTGACTTAGTGAGTCAGCACTCCCCATGAATTCCATTCCTGTACAGCTGGCTTTCTTTCCATCTGGCAAGCAGTGATGCTGCAAGGGAAAGTTCTGGGTAGATGGGTGGGTGAGAAGGAAATTGGGAATGAAGGGGGAATTCTCAGTTGTACAACCCAAAACCCAACAAGCGTTGCCAACATCCAGGTGGGGCCTGGGGATCTCCCAGAATTACAAATGATCTCTATAAAAAAGAGATCAGGTCCATGGAGAAAATGGATCAAATTGAACTTTTTAAATCCTGCATTATAGTAACTCATACCATGCACAAAGTACACTGTGCATATGCATGTCAGAGAAGTCTTAAACAACGATAATATCAAATATATGAACCACAGGCAGGGCTCTTTCTGCA
>NW_015169807.1:655545-661399 GCF_001447785.1 Gekko japonicus | reverse complement strand
AGGAGATTAGCTGTCTCACTGATAACACACACACACATATTAGGGCTCTTAAAATATGTTACAGTTTTGCAACCTTAATCTTTTTCATGCCATCAAAATCAGCATTCAAAAAAAAGTCTTGGAAAAAAACTGACTGGGGAGCTTAATTTATTCTTTGCCCAGAGACCGTGACTTGGCAGGAGAAATGGACCACAAAGATTGAGCCTGAATGTTCCATCACCTCTTCCTTGCTGATCCCTAATGGGTTGCATATGGGGATAAGTTTGAGTTCCTTCATTGTGTTGTCAGATTCTGAGCCCTGCATGTGTTTGTGTACACATGCTCTGACCTTTGCTTGGAATAGGCTCCATCTTGGCAAGCTCCCTCTTGGTAGTCCTAATAAGCTGCATACCTACCTTATGAGCTATGGATGGGTTCAACTTTGAAAGGCATTCCCCTTAGAGCAGTGGAACAGATCTATCTTACAGCACCTGGAAATGGAAACGTCAACAGTACTGGACTTCAAAACAGGGGGGTTTTTTGGTGGGGGGTCTACTTTGTCATTATAAGTAGAATGCAATACTGTCTTTGCTGCATTCAGTGATGCACTCATTCTTCAAACTTTCACACATTCCCCCACATACTTCCTTTGGTCATTTGGAACCAAAAATCATTACAAAATAATTGTATCAGCTCAGCAAATTGTACCCTTTTACAGCTATTTTACATCTCAGCAGAGAGTGTACGTGCTACTTGCAGATGAATTTATTTTCCCACACATATAATACTATGATTTATTAACAGTTATCATCTACAAAGAATACCAAGGCAAAATGGATAGTTGTCATTCTGTTTATTTCGGAACAATGAATAGGGGAAGGGAAATTTTTGCTAGTTTGCATTATTCTTTGTTTTTCATTCTTCATTGTAGTCTTGTGGCCTGGAAACCAAGGGTGCATATAAATATCTGGCCCACTGAGCTGCTGCAGATGTGCATTTTGTCCACAGTGCTTAGTTCAAATGTAGTGTCTCCAGGGGTCATTTCATAGAAAAAGAGGTGCAGGAGCTCATTAGCATAACTCATTTGCATATGCAACACCCCTTGATATTACCGGAAGTGTGTCAGAAGGCAACAGCCACCACTCAGGCTCCACCGGACTGTTTTGGATTCCTAGCTATTGGGGGTGGGGGAAACGTGCAGATCTCTCCTCGCAGAGGAGGGAGAGCTTGTACCTGAATAAAACCTGGTCTTAATTGTGCCACTGGACTGTTTTGGACCAGGGGACCGAGGGGCTCTGCAACTTATCTGGTTGCTTCTTGCTCTGACTGAGGGCTGCTGGGAGCAGGGGGTGGGGCTTGTTGCATGTGCCCGCCCCCTAGGTTCTTTACTGCTGGAGCTCCACTCCTGTGCGCTCTTGCAGGAAATGACCCCTGAGTGTCTCTAGTACTGGGGAAGCCAGTTCTGGATGCTTGCAGCAGAAGTCAGCTGTTTATACCTCTGATTGGTCAGATCCTGTGAGGTCTCAAAGTTGCCTCCCCTGTCAACCCCCCACCACCGCAGTTTTTCAATTCCTTTAACATCGATTGTGCTTGCTTTAAGAAGTTTTATTGAATGAAAGTAACTGAAGCATTTTGCAAATCAAATGGCCTGCCAGAAGTGTTTTAAATGTTATTGTATTTATTGAAATGTTGTGACCTGCTCTGAGCCTGTTTACAGGATGGGCGGGATATAAATGTGAAAAAAGAGGTAAGAAAAATGGCAGAATTAGTGTCCAGTTCACTGAGAAGTATGCTCGTTATTTGTATTGTAGCTCATGTCTTCTGACATTACCCTTCTTACATAATTTTTGACGAACATTGTTTAAAAATATTTTCTTGCAGACACACAAAATGAGTACACATGTTGAACTAAGAACCCCTCATCAGGCAGTAGCTGCCCCCATTTTGCAGGCCTTTTGTTACTGCCCATGGGGTTTTCTTGGCAAAGATACTGGAGTGGATTGCCATTTAAGATTGCTGGGGAAAACACCAAGAACCTCAGATATGCAGACAATACCACTCTAATGGCAGAAAGTGAAGAGGACCTAAAGAGCCTCTTGCTCAGGGTAAAAGAGGAGAGTGCAAAAGCTGGCTTGAAAGTCAACACTTCTGCTTCATTGACTATGCTAAAGCTTTTGACTGTGTGGATCACAACAAACTATGGCAGGTCCTTAAAGAGATGGGAGTACCAGACCACCTCACATGTCTCTTGAGAAACCTGTATAAGGGCCAAGAAGCGACAGTTAGAACCGGATATGGAACAACTGATTGGTTCAGCATAGGAAAAGGAGTACGACAAGGATGTATATTGTCGCCTTGCTTATTTAATATATATGCAGAGTACATCATGCGAAATGCTGGCCTGGATGAATCACAAGCGGGAATTAAGATTGCTGGGGAAAAGATCAACAACCTCAGATATGCAGATGATACCACTCTAATGGCTGAAAGTGAAAAGGATCTAAAGAGCCTCTTGCTCAGAGTAAAAGAGGAGAGCGCAAAAGTGGGCTTGAAGCTCAACATCAAAAAAACTAAGATCATGGCATCCGGCCCCATCACTCCTTGGCAAATAGAAGGGGAAGTCGTGGAAGTAGTGACAGACTTCATGTTCCTGGGATCCCAGATCACCGCAGCCATGAAATTAAAAGATGCCTGCTCCTTGGGAGGAAAGCGATGGCGAACCTAAACAGCATGATAAAAAGTAGAGACATCACCCTGCCAACAAAAGTCCGCATGGTCAAAGCAATGGTATTCCCAGTAGTAGTGTATGGCTGCGAGAGTTGGACTATAAGGAAGGCCGAGCGCCGAACAATAGATTCTTTTGAACTATGGTGCTGGAGAAGACTCTTGAGAGTCCCTTGGACTGCAAGAAGAACAAATCAGTCAATCCTAAAAGAAATCAGCCCTGACTGTTCCCTGGAAGGCCAGATACTGAAGATGAAGCTGAAATACTTTGGCCACCCAATGAGAAGGGAGCACTCACTGGAGAAGACGCTGATGCTGGGAAAGATTGAAGATCAAAGAAGACGGGGACTGCAAAGGATGAGATGGTTAGACAGTGTTATTGAGTCAATGAACATGAAATTAAGCAAACTCCAGAGCACGACGGAAGACAGGAGGACCTGGCATGATGTGGTCCATGGGGTCGTGAAGAGGGACTCGACTGTGCGACTGAACAACAACAAGGGAAGCATTCTTCTTCACCTGGCTATCCCCTTTACCTGAGCCCTTCTTGTATGAGCACAGCCATTTTTAAACTGAACTATTAGTTTTAACAATTACAGTTGGTGCTGAAAGGCTGGTGAGAGCTTCTTGCACATGTGTACAGTAAGAGAGATCCTGGCCAGATGTAGATAGGAATATGAATAGTTTTTGGAAAGTGAACAAAACTTGATATAGTGATGTTATCAACTTCAACCTGAATTATAAACATACATTTAAATTCTAAAGGTCTGATTACTTCAGTAGAAATTTTATTTAGGTACATTAAGTGATGCAGTCCTATCATGTTTTGTCAAAAGCAAGTCCCAGTGTGTTTTTAAAATATCATTCCACTATTTGCACAGGTAAAATACATTATATAAAGCCACTGTTAGCATTATACCTAAAACGCCAACTAGATCAGTGTTATGATCTAATAGGACAGAGAGGATACAATAAACTCCCACAAAAATTGTTAAAATTGGCACATAATGGGCAGGAGGGGAAAAGGGGAATTATTAGAGAGAGAGAGAGAGAGAGAGAGAGAGAGAGAGAGAGAGAGAGAGGGAGAGAGAGAGAGAGAGAGAGCGACCCAACGGGGGAGAATATAACACACACATTTACATGGGTAAAGCCCAAATTTGGTGGGAGGGCCTCATGGATTTAAATGTAATGTCTAGACATCAACATCTGGGAAACGTCCGTCTTCTGTGAGCATCCCATTTTGCCACACTTAGGAGCTGTACTAAAAAGATACTACTTTAAATCTAGAATTTTTGGTTCTGACAGGCCACTTGCGGACTTTCCCCCGTCTGATCGTTCCAGCGTGCAATTAAAAATGGCACCCGTTCAGGATGGGCTGACATCAGACCATCCCAAATGGGTGCCATTTTTAAAAAATCTTGATTCTGCGCATGCGTGAATAACCAAGGACGCAATATCATGCCTATGCGCATGTGCAAACTTTTGTTTTTAAAAAAAGCCACTGTGCGCCTCATTTAGTGGATGCCATCTAGACAATCCACAGTGGAAGCAGCGCACAGTAAGGCAATTCCCCCGGGGGATGTCTGGTTGTGTGAGGATGGATTAAAAAGATTGGGATCAAATTTGAGCTGCCATAATGGTGGGATTAGCTGTCCATCTGAATGCACCCATGTCTCCTGGCTGGAACACTCTCACCTCTGTCAATGAGGTGGGTTGCTGAGGATCCTCCAGAGACAGGTCCGGGTGCAGCCTGTCAAGTTGTGTGCCGAGTGGGGCGTGACATGCTGCTAGAGCAAGAAAACAGCTAGTTGGGCATGCCAGTCTCCATGAGTTATATGGTGGAGAATGTCCTTAGTTGTTCTCACCATCCTCTTGGCTTGTCTGTTGGTCGAGGGGTGGAATGGAGCAGACATAATGAGTCGAATGATGTTGTCAGCTATGAAAAGCTGGAACCCCACCAATGTGAACTGGGCCCTGTTGTCTGACACAATGGTGTCCGGGAGGCTGTGCATTGCGAAGAGGCACTGAAGTGTGTGGATGACAACCTCCAGCCATTTGGAGTAAGAATCCACTACAATCAGAAATGTCTGTCTCTGGAATGGACCAGCAGAGTCCATCTGGAGCCTCAACCTTTTATTATCTGATTAGGCAGTTAGTTCCCTTCCTGGAACACAACAATTGGCAACGGTGATCCATGTGATGATCACCTCGAGGTTGGACTACTGTAATGCTCTCTACATGGGGCTGCCCTTATCGCAGATTCAGAAGCTACAGCTGGTGCAAAAGGCTGCAGCCAGGCTGCTGATGGGCCTCCCAGTATGGGAGCACATTCAGCCTGTGCTGAAAGCATTGCACTGGCTACCAATAGCATACCGAATTTTCCAAACTTGTGCTATCAACGTTTTGGCTGCAGTCAAAAATAATGTTGGTAATTCAGCCTTCTATTTAGTTAACACAGTCTTCGGCCAATAGTTTAAAAGGATAGATTCCGGTGTTTTAGGAATTACACTATTAATGATTTCAGTTGTCATATTCACTACTTTATCCCAAAAATTTGCTATTACTGAGCATTCCCACCAGCAATGTTTAAACGAGCCTATCTCACCACACCCCTTCCAACAAAAGGGAGTTGATGAGGAGTAGATATGGGAAAGGCGTACAGGAGTCATATACCAGCGGGCGTATAATCTGCCACCAAGTTTAAACCAAGCGGCAGGAGAAGGAAGCACAGAGCTGTGCCAGCAGGGAGCTCTCAACTCCCCACTGACCCAGCCGATCTTGGACTGGCTTCTCTTGCAGCCACAGCCGAGGCTCCCCGTCACCCAGGCTTATCCTGGGGATGACGTCTGTAGTTCCTTTAAAGGGACTGCATAAGCCTACCTGACACAGCTGAGAGGAGAAAAAACCTGGATACATTTGGGAAGCCAAAATATACCTGAAAAAATACAGATAAGGTATTTTTCGGGTATATTTTTGGCTCAGGTAGATACAAATGCACACCCCTAATACTCATGCCAGACCCACTGTTTTTAGGAAGAGTGTCTGAAGAACTGAGTCAAACTGAGTTGATGAGACCAAAGTTTCAGTCCAGTGGCATCTTTAAGATCAACTAAGGCTGCGGTCACACGTAACAGAAGCCACACAAGTGAGA
>NW_015169807.1:639398-655240 GCF_001447785.1 Gekko japonicus | reverse complement strand
CATGGAACCTCCACGGTACCTCCACAGGACCTCCACAGGAGGTCTGATCACGTAACTGCGCAGTAGTTTGCCCCAGGGCAAACAGCCACGCTTCTCCTCTGCAGTTTCCTGCCCGTGTGACCGGGGCCAAAGTTTAATTCTGAGTATAAGCTTTCATGTGCATGCTTACTTCTTCAGATATATTGAAACAGACTTCACCAAACATTACATATAGGGGTTTGGGGGGGGGAGCGTAATTGCCAGGAGGGGCTAATTGGAGTCAAGATGCATAAGTAACTGAGTGATAAGTATAGCTAAAATTGGATTAAAGGAGTTGGTAAAACCTGAGAATAACAGCAAATTAGCATACAGATAATAAAAGAGTTAACAAACAGACGCAAGAACTGAATGACTTAGCATGTGAAGTGATAACAACCCAATATCTCTGTTAAGCCCTCAGGGTTCCATTGTCCTGAGTGTTGTAATAACTTGTAATTCAGCAATCTCCCATTCTAGTCTGTTCCTGAAATTCCTTGGCAATAAAACAGCTATTTTGAATGTCCTGGGAGGCTGAAATGTTCTTCTACATGTTTCTCAATTTTGTGATTCTTGATGTCAGATGATATGAGGTGATGAGAGATGAAGCTACTAGCAAACTGAAAACTAATTACTCTGCAGGTCCAGATGGCATATACTCCAGGGTTCTTAAAGAACTGAGATATGAAATTGTTAATCTATTAACAAATATATGTAACTTGTTGCTAAAATTGAGCTCTGTACTGAAAATAGCAAATATCACTGCGGCTTACAAGAATGGGTCCAGAGGGGATCCAGGAAATGACATTATGAAGCAAACTGAGGAACCAAGTCTATTGAAGGAAAATTAGCATGACTTCGGCAAAGGAGAGTCCTGCCTCATCAACCTCTTGGAGTTCTTTGAGCAGGTTAATAATCATGTGAGTAAAGATAATCCAGTGGACATCTTATGCTTGGACTTTATCTCACCAAAGACTGATTAGTAAGCTTAGCAGTCAAGAGATGAGAGGATGGGTGTGGTCAGACGGCATGCTGGGAGCAGTTTAAATTGCTCCGGCCCTGATGCGGTCTTTTTTAACCTGGAGAATCACGATCACACTCACCTCCTTGCTCTGGATTGCTGCGCTGTTGTTTTTTTCTCTCTCTCCTTTTGGGCACGCGCACAGGCAGCCATCTGTGGAACTAAAAGTTCCGCGCCTGTGCACTTCAACCTGACTGCTGTAACACTTCCCTTTAAACGTTAAAGGAACACTTCCCTTTAAACATATACCATCAAAAATGGCCTCCGTGAGATCCCTAACTCATCCAAAGGCTAAAACTAGGCACCATTTAAACATTGTTTTTTAATAACCCTGTGGCGGACCTCCGCCTATGTGCACACTGTCAGCGCATTTTTTAAAATGGCGGGCAAAAAGCAGAAGCCTCGGGCAGCTTTTGAGTGGGGAGGGGGTTTAAACGGGAAGTGGCTCGACACCAGAGGCGCGATCATACAGGGGTAAAGTGCAGCTGGAACTGGAGAATCAGGAAAACACCACTTGGGGACCTGGTATCAAAATACTCTGGGTTAAAGCGGTTTTGAGCTGGAAAGTGATGGCTGGGGATGGGAGGCAGATGCTGACCATGTGATTGCACAGATAAAATCTGTTTCTGAGGTTGGTCAAAAGCAGACTAAACGGCCCGTCTGCACACACCAGATGTGTCCTCTTATGGATTAAAAACTGATTAAAGAGCAGAAAGCAGAGAATGGGAATTGATGGACAGTTCTCACAATGGAGGGAAGTGATTAGTGAGGTCACACAAGAATTGATACTGGGGCCAGTGCTAATTAATTTGTTCATAAATTATCTGGAACTGGGGCTGAGCAGTGGACTGGCCAGGTTTTCAGATGATAGCAAATTATTCAGGGTAGTGAAAAACCAGGTGGATTTTAAAGAGATACATAGCTTATGTTGGAGGAAGGCTTCAGACTTTGCTTAGCAAAGCAGCAGGATACCGGCTACTTTTTACACAGCAGAATTAAATTATATGTATACTAGAATTCAGGGTGCAATCGTTGTCCCTGTGTAATGATGTCACTTCCAACATGACTCAGAAGCACTGGCATTGCACTGGAGTGATGCTCTAACACTCATCCAAAAGCTCTATGGAAACCATCGAGTTTTGGAGTCGTCAGTAGAGTGTTGTCCTCACTTCCAAATCACACAGGAAGTTATATCAGTGTGTGGGGATGAGGACCGCTGTCCCTCCATTTGGCTGGTCTGTTTCCACCTGCCAACCAGCTGAGCATCAGTGAGCAGCAGCCAAAATTGCTGGAAGGTTGCCTGCCATAAGTGGGAACGTGGGATGCCTAGCCATGTGCGACTGTGCATGCATGAAATGTTGTCAGTTGCACTGTACTGTGATGTCTGTAGAACCAAAAAGCTACCCACGTGAACAGGGTTCATCTGCTTACAAACAGCCAGCCTACATAGCTGGCAATGGCTCTCTGCTTGTGATTGTTGAGTAGAAAGTGAGCCGAACCAGGGATGGTCAATTTATCTAACATGGTCAGCTCTGTGGGTTTGTGGTGCTTAAATCTAGATATTGGAGCCAAGAACAGACACAACAGACCTTTCTACAAACCTGAGAAAAGCCCCAGCAATGCAGAAAAATCTGAAATTATTTTTTTTAAAAATTGGAGGGTTAAACCCCCAAAATAATTGAAGCAGCACCTAACCGGGATCTACCCAGTCCTAGCCTGACATATTACGCACTATACTACTCCCTTTCCCTCCGTTGTTTAATTTAATTAATTAATTAATTTCATTTATACCTCACCTTTCTCCCTAGTGGAGTTGCAAAACAGCTTACATCATTCTCTTCTCCTCTGTTTTATCCTCTCAGCAGTCCTACGGGGAAGTATGTGGTTGGCTCAAGATTATGTGGCAGAACAAGGATTTCAATCTGGGACTCCCAGATCCTAGTCATACACTCTAGCCAGCACACCACACTGCCTCTATTTCTTTTTCATTTTGAATATGAAAGAATGTTCTGTTTTGAATCTGAAAATGGCACAGTGCAGACAAAGGTTCACCACATCTGTGAGAAATAGACCAGAAAGTCCTGTGGCACCTTAACGCCTAAGAGATATATTGTAGCTTCATAATTACTATGAAATTCCTATTTTTTTTAAAAAAATCATAACATCATGATTATATTTAACATAATATACACTTCTTCTTTTTTTAACAGTTTATTTACATTTTGTTATATACAACAAACTTCAGGTTACATTTTATGCTTGTGAGTCTCATTTTTTTTCATTTTCCAGCCAAATATAAAATGGTTGCCACCTTTTTTCAAATATACTTCTACTTTTACATTGTAATCTTACATTTAATCTGTCCATTTCAACTACATTCAAAATTTTATCTATTATCTCTTTATTTGAAGGTACTATTTCCTCTTTCCACATTTTTGCTAGTAACATTCTTGCTGCAGTAAAACAGTATAGTTTGACATATTTATCAGTGTTGCTTATTTCATCTGGGAATATATTCAACAGTGCTATCTCGGGTTTAAATGGAATTTGTATATTGGTAATTTCATTAACCATTTTATATACTCTTTTCCAATAGCGCTGGATTTTATCGCATCTCCACCACATATGCATATACGTGCCCACATTATTTTTACATTTCCAACAATTTCTATTAGCATTGGCATAGCATTTTGCTAGTTTCTCAGGCGTCCAATGCCATCTATAGAACATTTTGTAGATGTTTTCTTTAAATGGTGTGGCACGCGTTATCTTTATTGATTGCCAAACTTTAGCCCACTGTTCTGCTTCTATACTATTCCCCATATCTCTGGACCATGTCAGCATCGTGTTTTTAACCATTTCTCCTATTAGGCATTCCTCCAATTGCATTCTGTATAGTTTTTGCATCATTTTGTCATTGGAGGAAAGCCAGATCTTGTCCAGCTCATTTTTTTCTTCATAAAAGCCTCTTTTTTTATCGATATTAAGTCTTGCATTTATTTGCGTTCTGTCCCACCACGTCAGTTTGATATTTTGTTTTTCTAGCTGTTCATCCGTCTTTATATTATTATTTTTATCTAGTAGATCATCATATGTTACCTTCCATTTTGTCTCCATCAGCGTTGGTATTGTTATTGCCTCTATAGGCACTACCCATTTAGGAGTCTTTGGATAATGTCTTAATTTTATCTCTTTCCATACTTCCATCAGCGCTCCTCTTATGGTGTGTTGCGTGAAATTCTTTGTAACTTTTCCTTCCTGGTGCCAAATATAGTTGTGCCATCCCATCGCCAAATTGATTCCTTCTAATTTCAGCAATCTATCATTGTCTAGTGTCACCCACTCTTTAATCCAAGTTAATGCAGCTGCTTTGTAATATAGTCTCCAATTTGGTACACCAAATCCACCTCTCTCCTTTTTGTCTTGCAGATATTTTCGGTTGATTCTTGGCTTTTTGTTATCCCATATAAACTTATTGCAAGCATTATCCCACTCTGTACAGAATCTGGCTTTTCTTAAGACTGGTAGATTTTGTGCAAGGAATAGAAATCTAGGTAAGATATTCATTTTAATAGCCGCTATTCTTCCCAGCAATGACATCTTTAAATCTTTCCAATTCTCCAGATCTTTTTTAATGTCCCTAAGCAATTTATTATAATTATCTTCTATTAGGGTTATATTACGGTTTGAAATTATAATCCCTAGATATTTAACTTTTTTTAACTATTTCCATCCTTGACACTTCTTATAGTTCTTTATTCAGCTTCTCGGTACAATTTTTTGTTATTATCTTTGTTTTCTTAAAATTTATCTTTAATCCTGCTGCTTGTCCATACTTCTGTATTGGCTGAGTTAGTTTTGTTATTGAATTTAATGGGTCTTCTAGTATAAATACCACATCGTCTGCATACGCCTGGAGTTTAAACTCCTGACCTCTTATTTTAAGTCCCTTAATTTGTTCATTGTATCGTACTTCTTCCAATAATGTTTCTAAGGTGAAGATAAACAACAATGGCGATAATGGGCATCCTTGTCTGGTCCCCTTCTTTATTTCTATATCTTGCGTCATTTCCTTGTTTATTTGTATTCTTGCAGTTTGTTTTTTATATATCGCTGTTATCATCCTCAGAAAATCCGCTCCACAATTCCACATCTCCAATTTCTTCAGCATATACTCCCAGTTTACGTTATCGAAAGCCTTTTCTGCGTCTAAAAATATCAAAGCAAGCTCTTTGTCTGAATTTACTTCATAATACTCTAATACGTTTAATATTGTCCTGATGTTATTCTTCATATGTCTTTTTGGTAGGAAACCTGATTGATCCTGGTGTAGGACTTGTGTTAGGATTTTTTTCATTCTTGCTGCTAGTATAGACGCAAAGATCTTGTAATCTGAATTTAGGAGAGAAATCGGCCTATAGTTTTTTATATCCTTCTCATCCGTGTCAGGCTTGTGAATTAAAGTTATTATTGCCTGATTCCATGATTGTGGGGTTTTCCCTGATATAGTCACATTCTGCAGAACCTCTTTTAAAATCAAAGCTATTTGATCTTCATATATTTGGTAGATTTCTATTGGGATACCATCTGGTCCCGGTGCTTTATTCTTCTTCTGTCTCCTTATTGCTTCTGATATTTCGCACATTGTAATAGGTTCATTTAGTATCTTTACTTGCTCTTCATTAAATTGTTTTCTATTGGATTCTTCAGTCTCTTTCCATAGTTGTTCCTTATCTTGTTCATCCTGTTTGTATAGCTCAGTATAGAAGTTTTCTATGATCTTTTTTATTTCTTCTATCTTAAATTCTTCTTCTCCTTTCTTATTTCGAAGTACTTTAATAATATTTTTTCCTTCTTGTTTTTTTAATTTGTATGCTAACCATCTTGTTGGTTTATTAGCATTCTCAAAATAGTAATGTTTAGTATATTCCAAAATTATAGCAATTTCCCTGGTTAGTAATAGGTTCATTTGATGGTGTAGCAGTTTCAGCTTTACTATACCCCATTGATGTTTACCGAGAATATCTTCAGTTGTTTTTGTTTTTCCATTATGCTTTACTTTTTTACTTTTTGTTTCCCTTTCCTTGCTCTCTTTCTCTTTGTTGGTATCTGGTTAATATGTTTGACTGTCCGTATTGATTTCTTTTACCTCGTTTACTCCCTTCTCTTTTTTCCTTTCCTACCCCGGCTCCTGATTCTTCTGTCTGGTCTTCATCTTCCCTTTCACTGTCCTCTTCTCTCTGCCAACCCATATTTCCTCCGTATCTATCCAGGAAGTCCTCCACTTTGAATATGGAGTCAATTTTCTGTCTCCTACCATCCCAGGTGAATAGCACTCCCTCTGGGACTAGCCATCTAAATTGAATGCCATTGTCCCTAAGCAATCTGGTTAGGATAGTATAGCCTTGTCTTCTTTCCCTGATTCTCCAGGGTATTTCCCTTAAAAATCTTACTTCCGCTTCTTGGATGGTCACTTTTGTTCTTTCAGTTTCTTTTAGAATTTTATCCCTCATTCCTCTTCGTACAAATTTTAAATGTACTTCTCTCGGGACTTTATTTTTCCTAGCAAAGGAACTGTTCTTTCTATACACCTGGTCTATTTCATAATCTAGCTCTTCTTCCGTGGCCACCTTTAGTTGCTCAGAAATTTGTTTAATCATTTCTTCCTTCAAGTTTTGTCCTATGTTCTCGGGGACGTTTTGGCATCTGATCAATAAATTTGCCTTTTCCATCTCAAGACCCATCAGGGCCTCCTCAATTTCCTCGGTTTTAGATCTTACTTCTTGCACCTCTGAGTCTATATCTTTAATTTTTTCCTGCATGTTAGCATTTGTTGCTGCAATTTTCAAAATTTCCTGCTTATTTTCTTTTATTTGACTTTTTATTTTTTCTGTTTCTGTGTCCATTTTTTGTGCTAGGTTTTGTATTTGGGTTTGTATTTGGGCTTGCATTGGCTCAATTTCATGCCTGATTAGCGGCGGTAGTGTTTTTTCTGCGAAGTTTTTAAGCTCAGCTGCCATGCACTCCTGCATCATACTTTTTAAATCTTTCATGTTCATGTTTACTTGCTGTGAGCTCATTGTACTAGCCTTTAAATAACTAGTTAGGCCACTCTGTCCTGGTGACTTTAAGGATGTTTTCCTTGTCCCACTGGCTCCGCTACCCCCTGTAGCCATATATCTGTGGTCTGTGTTCTTAGCGTCCTTCGCCTCTATTATATTATTGTGTTATTGTGTTATTGTGTTGCTATGTTATTATGCTTTATGTTTTCCTTGTATTTATTTATTTGTTATTTGTTACTCCTACTACCTCCCCTCTCAGTTCTAGCTCTTCAATCTGAGATAGTCTGGAGTAATGCTTCCTATTGAGTCCAGTTTCTTTCTGTCTCAGGTTAATATTATTTGAGCACTTTAAACTCCGTTGGACCTTCTTTCCCTGTTGTTATTGTTAGTAAACGTTTTTCTCTATTTTTCCTCTTTTTCTCTGGGCTTTCTCTAGGCTTTTAACTTTCTTGTTATAATCACTTTCAATAGACCGCGTTTCCCTTTCAACTCTACTCAGTTCTCGGGATAACTAGCCCCTTCCGACAGTCCTCAGCCTCTTTTCGTGCGTTTCCGGCTCTTTTCGGGTCTTTCCGTGGGCTTCCGTCTCCTTTCGTCACTTTCTGCCTCAATCCTCCGCTATACACTCCGCCCCTTCTCCGAACACTTCCGAGTGTCTCCGAGCTTCTCCGCGCTCCTCTGCCGCTCGCCTCCGATCTCCTTCACTCAAGCCCGTCCGTTTCCACTCCGCACCGCACCACGCCGTCTCCCTCTGCCTCCTCCGCTCTCCGGCACACTGCTCCTCGGCCCAAACTTCGGCCCCGATCCTCGATCCGCTCCACAGCACTGCTCGGCTCCTGCCTCCTTTCCGGCCAGCTACACGGCTCCGCTCGGCTCCCGCCTTCTCCCGGGACTCTCCAATCTGCTCCTGGCCCCCACCTTTCGGACGCTGCACCCAGCCCTCGGCAAATCGGCTCTCCGCTCTGATGCCCTAATTAGCCAACTGAGACAAGAGGCAAACAATGTAATATCCGCCAATTAGTTCCCTAAGGTACCTTGCTCTTTATACTTTTCCTCAGTTATATGATTTATGTATTATACTGCTTTTAAATTCCCTTCTTGACTTTTTTTCCCCTGTTTTCTGCAAGTTTGTTTGGGGGATTAAGTAAATGGCCGTCTTAAAGCGCTACCCCCCCCCCTAAATTCCTCCTTAGTCATTCACCTCCCGGTCTTAATCCCTTATGTCTTGCCCCTCCCCAATTTTTGTTTGTTCAATACTTAGCTTCGGCTGTTGATTTTAATCCTCGTTACGTTTGTTGACTCTTGTGGTCCTTTGGCTCTGTATAAGACGTCTTTTCGCCCGGCGTTGAGCCCCCGGGCGTCCTTGGTAGCCGTTGCCTCAAAGCACCCTTTGCAGTCTCCAGACAGTTTGCCTCACTGCCTGTTCGCGAAGGTTAAGCTCCCTGCTGCTCCCTCTTCTCCAAAGAGAGAACTCTGAGCGTTGAAAGAGCTCAAAACTAGCCCCAAGGATAGAGTCCAGTGAGGAGCGCTAGCTTCTCACGTCTGCTCTCGTCGCCTACCGGAACCGGAACCTCGACCTACTCAACATAATATACACTTCAATCCTATGTGGTTACTACAGTATAATCCCACTGAAATCAATGCAATAACTAGAAAGCAGTAAGTCTCCATAGAATTACCCAAATAGTCTTGCAAATTATATTTTATACAGTATAAAAGGGGTATAATAGGAGACACAATCCATCCAAAGTTAAGCATTTTAAAATTCCCATTAACCTTAAAGTGAAACAGCATATATTTAACCCTGAAATCTCTAGGAGAATAAGTGTGCAGGCACACAAAAGCTTATACCTAGAATCAAACTTTGTTGGTCTTAAAGGTGCCACTGGACTCCTACTTTTTCCCCACAGAATCCGATTCCTAACTGTGTTTACTCAGAAGTAACCCTAAATGAGCTCAATAACACTTATAAATAAATGTGCATAGGCGTGCAGACTTAAAATACTTAAAGCGACTGCAATCACCAGGGCTGCGCAAAAGATGAGAATACAAGGCAGACTCTCCAACCTTTTCTCCTACTGTGACCCCTCAAGATCTCTTTTTCATTTTTCTTTAGAAGATCCTGCCACAATCTATCTCCACCGTGAGTGGGAACCAATATGAAATGAGGATTGGTTGGCTGCAAAAGTCTATCCCTTACCTGCTTTATTCTGTCAAGCCACTAGGATTTCTCTGAGAGCATCCTGCCTGGCCACTAAGCGGTTGATTCAGCTGTTTTCAAACCTTGCTGGCTGCAATGAAGAACAAGCAGAAAAGGGGTGTTGCTATTTTATCAAGCCGCAGATGACAGAGAGAAAGAGCACATGCATAGAGCTTGGCCACAGTGGTTGCAGGCTTACTTAGAAAATATGTGATGTTTATATCTCCGGTATTTTCTCCGTTTTTTACTGGATAGAGAGAACAAATATTGGACTGTTCAGTTCAAAACTGGACACCTGGCAACCCTGTTTCCTGCTTGGAGGTTTTTAGGGGTATCTGATCAGCTAATATAGGAAACAATGCTGGACAAGAGGCGCCATTGATCTGAAGCAACAGGGGTCTAAATGTGACAATGGTCATATGAGTATTTCAACATTCACATACAGGACGGAGAAAATACCTTCAAGCAGTATTATCCCAGTCCAAAGTTCATATTCTAAAAATGATCATGTGAATCAGCTATTTATACCCCCAATACTGCAGTTTAGATAAGCTAAGGTTGAATCTGCATTTGTCTTTCCCACCGGTGGTCTAGGGCAGGGTCTTCACATGTCTGTTGCCATGAAGCCACTTCAGATGGCACTATTAAAGACTCTTTTAATATCCCTGCCTTGCGAGGAGAAGGGTTCCGTTTCCGGTTTTGCCGAGTGTGGATGTTCGCAGCCTAGCTGCTCGTCCACTGACTTTCTAATTGTCTCTTGGAGAGGACTTTACCACTCTTCTCCACTTTCTTCTCCTCGGAGGGGAGAAGAAGAAGCAAGGGGCTTCATTTCCAACCCAAAGTGAAGGCAGGCAACCTCAAAGCAGGAGACAATAGGATGCCCGACGCTAGACGACGAGCTCAAGACGTGACCAGAGGGAAACGAAGGGAGTCTTTAACAACACAGAAGACACTGTACAACCAAAGCTAAGTACCTTAATATCTTTAGAACTATAACTTATGTTGGCAGTGGGTTAGGACTCTTAAGACTTTAATAAACTTTAAAGAACCCACAAGGTGAAAGCGGTAAAGTAAAAAGGGGACAGGGTCTCTTCAAACGGCCATAAGCAGTTCGCACCGGTGGAGGAGATTGAAAAGCGGAGTGACGTAACTTTGATTATAAAATTAAACCAAATTAAGCCAAAAACATACCAAATAAAAAACTTTAGAACTGCTGCAAGAATTAATTCTGTCCTACTTTGCTTTCCATATCTTTTCTTGCCGTGAAGAGGACCGGGTGGAAAAGCGAGACGAGCGTGGAGACAATCGGGCAGAGCGGGCGGAGTAGAGGTGCTGCCGGAGAGTGGGCGTGGCGATCAAGCTCGGAGCTACTCGGAGCTGCTCGGAGGTGCCCGGAGGTTCAGAGACGACGTCGGGGATCGGAGATCGAATCCGGAGGCGTTCGGGGGTGTCCGGAGGCGCTAGAAGGATCGGAGGCACGATCGGAGACGGGGAAACGAGTTGAGACAGCGCACTTCATTGTGGGCAGCGTAAAAGGCCAGACGACATCCTGCGCACGCGCAGCAATGAGAAGAGGCAGCAGACAACTGGTATTAGGACCCAGAGGAAGACCTGGACTGTAACAGAACGAGCAGAACGAACAGAATGAACAATTGAAAGATCAAAGAGTAGAGACTTAAGTGAGCAAGCAGTAAAGAGTAGAGACTTAACTTTCTTATACTAACTGGAAAAGTGTGGAGTATTTTGTGACAGGGGAAGTATAAAAAGTACAGGATTATATTAAATTGGGCGGGGAGTTATAGGCAAATAAAGAGCCTTGCTTTAAGGGCGTGAAATAACAATAAATGGCCACTGGAGGAAGTGGTTCTAGAAAAAGCTCATTAACCTCTCCTGGCCAGCCTGGTAGTCAGACCCAATTAAAATTTGGCACAATGAGTTCAGGACAGACTCAAAGTAAAGAAATGAAAAATTTAATTAAGGACATAGTAGAGCAAACCACAAAACATATATTAGATACTGCACTCCCAGACTTACTTAAAAAAGAAATTGAACCTTTACAAGTTAAAATGAGTGAAATGATGAGACAAGAATTGGAACCAATACAGAAGAATATCTCCGAAATCTCACAGCAAATGAAGACAGATAGGGAGGAAATAAAATTAAATATGGAGGAAATTAAAAAACAAATAAGTGAAAATAAGCAGGAAATCATGAAACTAGCTACGGCTGGTGCAGGTACAGAAGACAAAGTCCAAGAATTAGATCAAGAAGTATATGACTTAAAATATACTACAAACAAGATAGAAGAAACCTTGATGAATATAGAATTAGACAGAGCAGCACTGCTCATTAGGTGCCAAAATGTCCCGGAAACTATAGAAAAAACCTTAAAAGAAGAAATGATAGAAAATATATCCCAACAGCTAAAAGTAGGTACATATGAAGAAATAGAAATGGAAGTAGAAGCAATATTCAGAAAAAACACGGCATATTCAAGAAGACATAAAACACCAAGAGAGGTCCAAATAAAGTTTGGTAGACGATATATGAGGGATAAAATCTTAAAGGCCGCTAATGATTCAACACTCAAGATGAGCGAGCAAGAGATAAAGATCTTGAAGGATGTGCCGTGGAGGATAAGAGAGAAGAGGCAAGCATATTATATCCTGACAGACCTACTAAAAACAAAAAATATTCCCTATAGATGGCTCCTACCAGAGGGAATATTATTTACACTTAAGGGGAAAAGATTTAAAATAGACTCTATATTTAAAGTACAAAACTTCTTGGAAAACTATGGGGAAGATCTCGGCTGGGAAAAAGAGGGAGAGGAGGAAAGTGAAAAATCTAGTGAAAGAGGTGAGGAAGAAAGTGCGTCTAAAGAAGAAGGAGAAAAGAAAAGCCAGGAAAAAAAGAAACAAAGAAGGAGAGCATATCCTGCATCCCCACACATGGTCACGAGATACAGAGCAAGACTAGGTAAAACAAATACTCAATATGGCAAAAAGTAAGAAGATTGACATTATCTCAATTAATGTTAATGGACTGAATAGTCCACAAAAAAGGAGACGAATTTATCATCAAATAAATAAATTAAAAGCCGAAATTACGTGTATACAGGAAACACACATACGAGAAGAGGATGTTAAATATTTAAGTTCAAAGAAAACAGGAAAGGTGTTCTACGCAGCAGACAAAAAGAAAAAAAAAGAGGGGTAGCTATATATGCTAAAGAACATTATAATCCAGAACTGGCCTTTACATCATCAGATGGAAGAAAGTAGCAATATTTATAACCAGGAAAGATAAGAAAATGATGATTGTAAAATATACGCCCCCAATCAAAGCCAAGATAAATTTTACAAAGCATTAAAAGAAACAATATCGTTACAGACCTATGATGAACTTTGTCTAGTTGGTGATTTCAATGCGGTCTTTGAAACGAAAATAGATAGAAGAAATACGGGGAAAAATAAAAGATGGGGCAATATACTCCCCAAGTCTTTTCTAGAACTAGCAGAAGAACAAAATTAAGTAGATATCTGGAGAGTGAGAAATCTGGGAAAGAAAGATTTTACGTTTTTTTCAAATAGACACAAATCATGGTCAAGAATTGATATGATTTGGATATCAACTACTTTAATCAATGAAGTTAAAGAAACGGAAATATTGCCGTCCACTTTTGCAGACCATAATCCAGTCAAGTTGACAATATTAGGACCTGACAAGAAATTAAGATGGTTTATGAATAAAAGATTGATGAATAAGGAAAAAATTGTAGAAAAAACTAAAAAAAATCTCAAAGAATTTTTTGAAAACAACACCCGATCTGAAACATCAACGTTAATAATATGGGATACTTTTAAAGCATATTTGCGAAGTCTATTTATAACCAAAGAAGCCTGGGAGAAAAAACAACGTAAGAATGAATATACGAACCTGATAAATCAAGTGAAACATGAAGAAGAAAAAGTGAAAAAAGTAGAGATGACGAGCAACTTAAGACAAAATTAAATTTGTTACAACATAAATTAAATTTGATCTTAACACAAGAATTAGCCAGAAAATTAGAATATGCCAAGCAATACTTTTTTGAGCATGCCAATAAGCCTTCTAGATGGCTGGCATATAAAATAAGAAAAGAACAAGGGGAAAAACTGATTAAAATCCTCAGGGATGACCAATTAAAAGAAAAAAAATACTAATAACGATCTTAAACAAATAATTGAAAAATTTTATGGAAAATTGTACCAGCAAGAACCTTTCAATCCTCAAAGAACAAAAGAGTATATAACAAGGTGGAACAATAAGACGTTCAATGAAAACCAAAAATATATACTGAATAGCCCGATAACAGATGCCGAAATAATCGAAGCAATCAGAAAAAATAAATAAATCACCAGGACCTGATAGTATACCAATAGAGGTGTACCATAAGTTTGAAGAACAAATACTACCCCCTCTCAAAGATGTTATACATGAGATTGTACAAGGGGGAGTAATGCCCCAAACTTGGAACGATGCGTTGATTACCTTAATACACAAACCAAACACGGATGCGAAAGAAATTAAAAATTATAGACCTATTTCTCTCTTGAATGTAAATTACAAAATCTATACAACCATAATCTCATCTAGACTAAAAAAGATCTTAATAGAGATAATTCATCAAGACCAGGCGGGATTTCTTCCCAGAAGATATATGAAAAATAATATAAGGGTGATTATGAACGTACTGGAATATTACGAACTACATCCAGGGAAACAATTAGCTTTAATCTTTCTTGATGCTGAAAAAGCTTTTGATAGGGTAAATTGGAACTTTATGCTACAAAAACTAGCAAGTTGGGATGGTGGTGAAAACTTTTATACAATGGTACGAGCAATTTACTCAAAACAATCAGCAAAAGTGATAGTGAACGGCGATACAACACAAAATATTGCTATTCAAAAAGGCACGAGACAAGGTTGTCCATTATCACCTTTATTATTTATCTTTACATTAGAAACCCTGACAGACTTGATAAGAGATAATGATTTGATAAAGGGCCTTAAGTTCAAAGGCGAGGTCTATAAGTTGCAGGCATTTGCAGATGATCTAGTGTTTATTGTGGAAAATCTGATCGATTCTGTACCAACATTGATGCAGGTAATCGAGAAGTATGGTGAAGTATCAGGTCTAAAAATAAATTATAAGAAAACAAATATGTTAATAAAAAACTGTACACCACACCAAATTGAACATCTAGAAAAAACGACATGCATAAAGATGGTTACTAAAGTTAAATATCTGGGAGTAATCATGTCAAAAAGAAATAATGCACTAATCGAGGATAACTATGTTAAATTACTAACCGATATAAAAAAAGATTTGCAAAAATGGGATAGATTACAATTATCCTTTATGGGGAAAATTGCTGTACTTAAAATGAATGTACTACCGAGATTCCTTTTCCTAGCTCAAAACATTCCAGTATTGAGAAATGCCAAAATGTTTAATGAATTAGACAAAATGTGTAGAAAGTTTGTGTGGTCAAATAAACCAGCACGTATAAAATGGAAAGTCTTGCAAGACCGAAAAGAAAGGGGAGGCCTAGGCCTACCCAACTGGAAACTTTATTATTCGGCTGCGGCAATGACTTGGATAAAAGATTGGGTTACTTTAGAAAATACAAGGCTATTGCTGTTGGAGGGTTGGGACTTAGATATGGGTTGGAATGCCTATATAGGATATGGGAAAGATAAAATTCATATGAAATTTAATCAGCATACGATTAGAGGAGCTCTAAACAAAGTATGGCAAGAGATCAAAGATAAGCACTATCTGAAGATGCCTTGGTGGTTATCCCCAATAGAGGCTTTTACAATGCCCTCTTTACTGTCAAACTCGATGAAAATAACTTAGAAACCTTACTGGAGTCAAGTGGAATCCTAAAAACACGAGAACATAACCTTTCATGAAAGGGAATTTTCTTAAACCGACCTGAAAACTCTTTTGAAGGGAACACATTTAGTCAGGCTAGTGTAAAGGCTCTACGGTTGATAGTATGCATAGTGTGAGTCTTACCTGGATATAACTGGATAAATTCTTCATACCTGATGGAAGTCACACATGCTTCCATGAGTGTAGTGTAGCCAGGAGATCCTGCGATTGTCTGGTTACCAGGGTGCACCATGGGGAGGCAAGACAGAGTTGCACCTCACGCAGACATGGATGCAATCAGTTCCACCTGACATCCATAACCTGACAAACACCAAGGAGAGGCCCTCAGGATTTGACTTGCCACATACAGTATGGAAGACGGCGAATGGAATATGAACAGGCTTTGGCAGTTGCACAGACCTGTTGTTTAGATGAGACAAAATACCAGAACCCGAATGCGATAGTGGTGCAGCCTGCCAAACTATCAGAACATGGATTCCCCCCTATCAGTAACACAGAATATTACATCACTGTGCCTTCCAATGTGAAGTGGGTCTTTGCTGCTTTGAACAACCATACATTTCTTTGGGGGGGGGGGCCTTTGGGAAACATCCCTGCTGA
>NW_015169807.1:637337-639166 GCF_001447785.1 Gekko japonicus | reverse complement strand
ATATATATATATATATATATATCCCTCCCTTGCTGGACTGTGAAGGGCATGTGCCAGGGCAATGGGCAGAGCTGTGGTCCTGAGCAAAAGTGCCCAATGCTGGACTATGGACTGTACACTGTGGCCAAGGGAAACCTTGTGCCAAAGAAGTATGCCAAGCCGGATGTGAACTTGAGACTTCAGAAGTCTTCTGTTGCTGCACCTCTGCATCCACACAAGCACTGTGATGCAGACCAGCAGCCCTGGCCTCCATGAACACAGACAGTAGCAGCCCTGAAGAGAATCCATGTTCTGACAGAGGACCAATGTTCCTGCACAGAAGCCATGAAGAGAGCTCTTCTTCACCACGTAGCACATTCCTCCCATTCTCAAACAAAGACTGTTGCTCAGCTAAAGACAAAAGAATTGAATAAGCCTTCCTGCCACCAATCCAGATAATGCCTCTAACAAGCATCGGATCGTTGACAGGAAGCATCAACACCATGTAGTGATTGGACCCTCTACCCCTCTACCCCTTCCTTTGTCTCACCCCATTCCCAAGAGGCGTCAGTCCCTGCTGCACATCAACCCTAAATTGCCTAATCATCATTTTCCTTTGTCTCATCCATCCTGGAATATTATTCTGTTTGTCACAGTTCCTGGGACCATGGCCACAGGTCACAATTTGGCTATTTAAAGTGATCTATCCCTGGGCTTGCTCTCTTCTCTTCGCTCTCTATCTACCTTCTTGGTTCCATTCTGGATCCATTTGGAATTACTCCATGTGGGTTGCTGGTCAGCCCAAGATTCCCTCCCTCCCTCCTTTAGTTCCCTTTTTCACTGCAAGACCTGCTCATCTCGTTGGACAGGTATCACCCCCCCCAACGATAGTTCCTGCTAATTGAAATGTCGCTATCTTTTCACATCTGCTTTTCCTAGTACTGTATTGAGTGTCTGTGTGGCCGCTAATTTTATTGTATGCTTGAAAATTATTCAGTAAAAGACCAATTATTTCATCAACCTGGCCTCCTCATCTATTCACGGGCTATGGGAATTCTGACTCTGGTATACACAGGTTATGTCCCTATATTTTATGCCTATTGCCCTTCAGTATTCATAATTTCCCCAAGCTTATTAACAACAAAGGGCAATTTGGCTAACATGTCCATATGTCTAAAATCCCCCCTCCCTGAGATTGACCTAGTATCTTTGTTGCCGGCATTTAAGCACCAGGCTAAGATGTGACAGTGGATTCATGTCCAGCACAGGGAGACTGCCACCATTTTACATCCTAAAAGGGGTAATTTAAAAATGCCACAAGGGCCCAGCCCTGACCAGGTCTGCAGTGTGGAGGGACATGGAACTCTTACCCCCCCCCCTGCACCTTATCAAATCCTAAAACAGCCACCCAGGGGGAGGACTTTAAAATGGTGGTGGTGTCCCTGTGTTGGACATGAGATGTCATAATGTTTAGTTTGGCTCTAAGGCTATTTTATTCCTAAGGGTCGTTGGCTGCTTTCCTGTTTCTAGACTATTTTTAGGTCTCAACTTTCTCAGATATTTGACTTGTCTACAGCTTTAAAAAAATTAATCTTTTTAAAATTTAATCTTTTAAAATCTTTTTTAATTTATACTTTTTAATTTTAATTCTATTTTTATCATTGTTGCTTTGATTTCTATGTGCTCTGCTTTAAACAGAGCTTATCAAACAGGAAAAATAAATGTAATAAATAATAGCAATAGACGTCCCATGGAGCAGCATGGGACTGAAGTACATGCAGTTTTAGAATTCCCCACATGCACCTGAGATTTTTGGAAACTTCTTCGGGGTGGGAGCCATGCAGCTCCTT
>NW_015169807.1:620477-637252 GCF_001447785.1 Gekko japonicus | reverse complement strand
GCTGAATCTTCTAGCACGAGCCTGCAGAACATGTACACTTTATCAATCCAGAATTCTGAAATCTTACTTTAGGAAACCACTAACCTGATACCTGTGCTTTGCTACGGTATTTAAGTTCCATAAATCCAGTTAAAATACTGATGATGTAAAGTTTGAAATGTAACATTTGTTCTAGAAATTCTAATAGAGAAGACTGTAGTGTAAAAAATGAAGTGAGACCCCTCTACTGAAGGACCTCTCTGTAGACCACATTGGTGGTTCTGCCCTCAGGTGCTAGGATCACCAGGCTGCTTGATGTGCTCACTCTGGAGCAGGCAACATTTAAGAAGCAGTCGTCAACTCCTGCCACCTTCCACAAAAGCGATGGCTTCTCTACTTGTGTTCCTGGATTATTTTGCTCATATGGAGACTGTGCTGTTCTGCTCAGCTCAGTGCCCTGCAGGAATACTATGTGCAAATGTCTTTGCTGCATTCCTAAGTTGCCTCCTCCTTGTAGCATTGGTGTATCTGGCTCGACGTTTGCCAGGAGCTTTCTTGGGGGGGGCACTAAGAGGTGTGAGTGGGAGTTGGTGTGGGGGAGTGGTGATGCGGTGGACATTTCTTCAGGTTCATGAGGGAGGCACGCATCAAAATGGCTCCTGGAATTGTCCTTTACTATCTCCCCATGAACATTCATTAACTCAATTGTCATGCTGGCTTTTTTTGAAAAATGTCTATTCAGGAGTCTTGAATCGCTGATTTCTGTAACTGTCCTCAACTGTCTGCAGTCCCTTCTGTGTTTTTACCTCAGAACATTGAGATCCACAGTTGAGCAATCAGAGGTGGTGGGTGCAAGCAGGCAGCTTTTACGTCAGAACTCTGAGCTACACAGTTGACCAATCGGGGGGGGGGGGGGGGGGGGGCCGACCGGCGTTAATAAAGTAAACCAGTTTTCTACAAATTTGGGGTATATTTCCATTGTGGGTGGGAGTGTGGCTAAGCTGGGCCAGCAGCACCACTAAGGTGATCCTGCTGGGGTGGCATCCCTGATGGATTAAACTACCCTGGTCCTGCTCCTACACCTGACAGACACCCGCCTGTCTGGTGTTGGGAGGGATTATGTTTAAAGGCATCAGGGGGGCTGGGCCAGCAGCAGGGCTAAGGCAATCCTGCTAAGCCAAACTCCCCGGTGGCTGTAAGCATCCCACCTCCTCTCCTACACCTGACAGGTAGCTGTGTGACCAGTGTAGGAGGGGGAGGGGGGAGGAGAATTAGAAGCCACTGTGGAGGCAGAGCTGGCAGGATCACTAAGGTGTTACTGCTGGGGCGGACTCCCTCATGGCTTTAAGCACCCTCCAACTGCTGCTGCACCTGACAGACAACCGCCTGTTAGGTGCAGGAGGTGGGGGGAGTATATTGGAAGCTATCAGAGAGGCTGGGCCAGCAGCATCACTAAGGTGATCCTGCTGGGGCAGTGTCCCTGATTAATTAAAGTTCCCTGCTCCTGCTCCTACACCTGACAGACACCCAACTGTCTGGTGTTGGGGGGATTGTGTTTAAAGGCATCAGGGAGGCTGGGCCAGCAGCAGTGCTAAGGCAATCCTGCTGAGCAAACCTCCCCAGTGGCTGTAAGCATCCAACCTCCTCTCCTACATCTGACACACAGCTGCCTGTCCAATGTAGGAGGGGGAGGGGAAAGGAGTATTAGAAGCCACTGTGGAGGCGAGGCTAGCAGGATCACCAAGGCATTAATGCTGGGGTGGGCTCCCTCGTGGCTTTAAGCATCCTGCAACTGCTGCTGCACCTGACTGAAAACCGCTTGTTAGTTGTAGGAGGTGGGGAGAGTGTGTTGGAAGCCATTGGAGAGGCTGGGCCAGCAGCTTTGCTTCACTTCACAGGCGGTTGGCCACTCCTGATTTCCTCAACTGTCATTAGCTCTCTGCAGTCCCCTGTAACTGTTATTTTTTACCTCAGAACACTGAGCTCTGCAGCTGACCAATCAAAGAGTGGGGGGGGGGTGCAAGGAGGCAGCAGTCTGGGAGTCACATAGGAATCAATGGGGGAGCACATTTTACCCTTTTTGACCCACTTAGGGGTCAAATTTCTAAAATTCCCTTCTTAGTGAGCATCTATGCCATGGTAGGAGCACTCTCCCTGAATTTTGTGTTTCTAGGTCCAGGGGTTTGGTCTGGGTGTTGATTTTATGGGGAGGGGACTTTCATTTATAGATATAGATGTGCACATTCCAATCTCCATAGAGGCATATGGTTATATTATACCCATGGTTTAGATACACTGATTCTCAGAAAGCCAGTAGTTTTAATACACTAGAATGCCTTCAAAGGGGACATCTGTAATTTCAGACTTGTTGATTTTATGGGGAGGGGACTTTCATTTATAGATATAGATGTGCACATTCCAATCTCCATAGAGGCATATGGTTATATTATACCCATGGTTTAGATACACTGATTCTCAGAAAGCCAGTAGTTTTAATACACTAGAATGCCTTCAAAGGGGACATCTGTAATTTCAGACTATAAAATAAGAAAGAATTCAGGACAAAAATGTAAATGAAGCTACAGCATTGGTAAGAAACAGATTTTACTTTCTCTAAGTGCCTGTCTGTCAGTCCTAGAGAACTAGAAAGCATATTGCTGACAGCAGCTTCCTTATCAAACCTTATGAACACCCTTGAGTAAAAATCCCTTAAGGGATACATCTTGTTCAAAGTTGAGAGAGAAAGAGGGCAAAAATACTTTCCACCACTGAAAATCTCCCCCCCCCCAGTTTCTAGGGGGAAATCTGAACTGAGCTTAAAGTATTTCAGAAATTTTATGCTGAAAACATTCATTGTAGCTCCATCTGCTGAACTATAACTCGCTACCATGTCCGAGTTCAGCATGAACGTTTCCCCAAAGCCCCTGTAGGAGAAATTTATGGTTGTTCAAAGCAGTATTATAGGCCACAAATGTGTGCACTCCACATGTCTTTGTAATCACATAATGACTCATTTCCTTAATCTCTCATTTCCTATAGCCTCCTTACAAGCAACTCATAAACCCAGCTCCATCCCTGCTCTCCTGGCTAGAACTGGGCAAAGTTGCGCCAGCTCCTGCTTCTGGTTGGCTGTCTGGGATTCTTTCTTTCTATTCCCTCCTGAAATGTTCCTTCCATTAGACTTTGTCCTCTGCTACAGTGACACCTACTGATGAGGTAAGAATGCATTAACTACAGGATCCCCTGGCACCGATTTCAGCCAGAGTTTACTTCCTGCCTTCGGCCAGATGTTTCTGTTCTTCTGGAGCAAATTAAGTTCACACCCCATAGAGAGGAACTTTGCACAATTTTGATGTGAAGATGTTGGTGGCCAGTAGACACAAGCATACAGCTTTTGATATCAACTGATGTGGACGGAACAGGAAGTTCAAATGCCTTGCACTTCCCGTTTCTCTGTCTCATGCAAAAGATAAATTTTTAATCCTCTTCCTCCTCTCTAGAAAATATGAAAACTGTCCCTGCATTAGGAATCTGCATAGTGTCTGGGTGAAGGAGATGTGAAAGATATTTTGGATGACATGTAGAAGAACTAGGGTTGCCAACTCCAAGTCGGCAACTTCCTGGAGATATGGGGGCAGTGCCTGGAGATGGAGTGATTTCAGGAGGGGAGTGCTGTCAGTGTGGTATAACATCAGAGAGTCCTCCCTCTTAAGTTGCTATTTTCTCCAGGGGAACTGATCCCTGTTATCTGGCGATCAGTTATAATTCTGGCCCCTCCTGGAAGTTGGCAACCCTGGAAAATGAAAGATTCCTGCACTCTCTCACCCCTCCTCCACAATATAACATCCAATAACACTGCTGCCCAACTTTGGCCTCCATGAGTTTTTATCTAGTTTCTGGCCTTGACGGGTTAACCTTGAAGTCAACTGATTCTTGAGAGTACTTACTTTATCCCCCAGACGCTCGGCAGTGGAAATGACTGAGACATCTTTGTGATAATAATGAGAGACATCCACAGATTGTTCTATCTGCATTTATATGAAGAGTTGTCTAGAGAGCAATTGGTTTTCTTGTGTAAGTGGGGAGAGCTCAAAACTGCAGCCATCAGGCACATACTCTGACTTCTAAAATCCCCTGTAAATATAAAAATTGGGAATTCTCTGATTGGCTTCTAGACTAAACAGGCTTCCCAAAGATCTAACCTCTTTCAATCTTCAGTCTCTATGAAAAGGTACATTTTAACTTAGAGTCAGCTCAGTTTTATCACCAGGCGTAAGGATACATCAAGGTTCCAAGCAGGTATTCAGTTTTGTGAAATTTTGCAGGGTAGAGAACATTACCATGCTTTCAACCTGGACGATCTTCAGAAAGGTCCTTTTCCTTCTCAGCCATCTCCAGCTCAGACCAAGATCAGACAACAGATCCCAACAGCTCTTCTAAATTCCTGTGTCATCCTATTGCTTTTGCTCTGCTGTCTCCCATCTTATCCCTCATATCCAAGTTGTCTCCAGATGATGAGTCTTTACATCTGCTTTGGAATTTTTTTTGAGACTCCCACTGGCCATCTGTGGCTGTGTTGTGTCTAGCCCTTAATACATTGATGAGCTGTTTGGGCTAAAAAGCTTTCAGTTGTCTTAGACCGTATGATTTGCCATTCCTGGACATGCTGCCAGCTGGGTCAGGATGGTGCTCAGTCCTGATTCATGTCCAAATTTAAAGTCAGACATGGCATTTATATATTTGTCAGTGTTCTGGTGCAGTCTGGGATAATGGGACTGTGTGAACGGAACAAAAAACCTTGACTCAGATCTGCAGTGGCCATCCCAAAACTGGAAAAGCAATGGTTGTGTTTGTTAAGGAGCTATACTTCCGATGTTATGCTGCAGAGGAACTGGAAACTTGTGCTTGGTGTTTCTGTACAGCATGAGAATATCCAAACCCATTCTCAGTCTGCATAATTAATTCTTAAACACAAAATCCCTGAACTAATTGGTTGGTTTTGTAATTGCCTTTATTGTTCCTTTGAGTGATAATTTTTAACAGGGTCAGGGTTCTAGGTTAATATGTTTTTATTGTCAGCGGTTAGCTGTCTTAAGCACCTTTTTGGGTTAAATTAAGCTGGGTTAATTTCTTTTTAAATAAAAACAAATGAAAAACTCCACAAACCTATGGGAGCCGACAGCAACATTTAGCAGAGCCTGCTCAGTCTGGGTCAGGCTGACTCAGGTGGCAGCTCCACTTTATTGTATTACGGGGAATCATGTTCTGAGAATTCCCACAGCACACTGGCACAGTGTTCTCAATGATGGCTGTTGACCCAAATTTGTTCTGGGTCAACCAGTAAGCAATAAATGTGAAAGTATCTTCCATTATATAGGAATGCAGGCACTCACTGAGATAGCTAAATAATATGACACATGGCTGTCTTGCTTGTTGGGCTAATGCAAGCATGACAGATCATGTAATGATGAGACTTTGGCTGTGGTCACATGGCACTGTAAATGCGCCTTGTTCCCGCTTTAATTTAAACAGGAATATTTTGTTCCGGTTTTGCATGTCTACACCACCCCTCAAGAGCCATCCCTCTTACCAGCTGATGGCCATTCCCCTCACCCTCATCCCCGTCTGGCGGCCCGGTGCTAAAGCCGCCCAGCAGGAAGGCGCGTGGCGCAGGCCGCTTTAACGTGCTGCTCTGGTGCCGTCTCCACCACCTCCTTGCCACCCCCATCCAGGCTGCCAGAGCCCCCACCTCTCGCTCCCGCCTCCACCAGGGTAAGCACTGACATTTTTTTAAAAAGGATTTATTAAGTGCATGTATGCCCATGCGCTCAAACCGGAAGCTTAAAAAAAAAAACCCTACAGAGAGCGGTCAGATGGCCCTATTCGCAATCATTGCGAAAGAGGGCTGTCCATATAGGTGAAATCGCACGTTCAAAGCGCGAGAGCCAGGAAAGTACTCGATTTTCCCGGGGTCAGGAAAACCCGTGACCTTTGTGAGAGTGAGCCTGCTTTGGTGCGGGAGGCGGATTGGCGCATGTGAACAGAAACTTTAAATGTGGGAGGAAACAGCGGCGAATCCCGATCAAAGGGACAGTGTGACTGCACCCTTTATCATCTCACACATATTATATGTATACCCCTAAGATACAGCTTGACTTGACATATGGCCCAATCTGCATTTAGCATTTGCTCAGTTGTTTTACCAAACCCACACTGGAACAGAAAAAGATGCAGCTCAAAACCACATTCAATTACCCCGGACCTAGGGGCGAATTAACCATTAAGCAGACTAAGCATGTGCTTAGGGCACCGGGGCCAAAGGGGGCACCACAAAGTTGGGGAAAGGGTGAAAAAAAAACGAATGAAGATTTGCTAAAAAAAATTTTTTTAATAAAACTAGTGCAAATTGATCATGGTGCACCCTAGGGTTAAATCCTTCAGCCATGGCAGCTGTGGGTGGTGGTCACCTGCACAGACTGGACTAAGTGACCATCTCCTTCCCTGAAAAATGCTAAAGCTCCCTGGGTATGTGGCAGGGGCTCCCCGCATGGGGTCTCTGGGCACCGTGGAACCTACTGACACCTTTCCCAGTGCCTGCCAAGGGCTTTCAGAATGTGGGCAGGGCCAGGTGGGGCTTTTGCCCAGCAGGGCTTCTGATTGGCTGTGCCAGATTAAAAGGCATCTTGTTCAACACAGGGCTTCTGCTTGAAATGTTGAAGCGTTACTATGGCTGTGGTCACACACACTGGCCCAATCTGCATCTAGTATTTGCTCCGCTGTTGTACCAAACCCACACTGGAACAGAAGAAGATGCGTCTCAAAACCACATTCAAATACCCCAGGTTAATGCCGTTCTGACTGCAGAGTCACCCCTGAATGGCCATAAAACAGCCATAAATCTATGCAAACAGCCACCATAAAACCAGAGATCAAACAAAGTGAAAGCATCATGCAGTCTGGACACTGCCATAAAATGCGACACTCAATCAAAGTGAAAGTGGCATGCAATGTAGATGGGAATTTCTGTTCTGGTGTGGGTTTGGTATAACAGCAGAGCAAATGCTAGATGCAGACTGGGCCTCAGTGACAAAGAAGCTAGCATGGCCCATGTAGAAACTGCAGACTTGTCTATAGTTGCTTACATACTAGGGCTAAGGTTGACAGTTCCCTAAAGCCAGGCAGTTCTCTTATATTACAACAATTGTTGACTAATACTGCTATCCAAATGTAATTGCTGCATTGTCTACCAGTTGCTTTATGTCTTCTCCTGGAAACCACCACAGAAAGTTACTAAAGGATAAAAAAAATCTGCACCTTGATGATTTGCTCATGCTGGTATTGGCTCATGTGTTATTTTTTAGCTGGTTAAGACAGATGTCACCAGCAAGCTGGGAAAAATATCCAACCTGGGCTCCTTGAACAATGCACCATAGAAATCCTTTAATAGGACTGGAATGAGGTGGGAGTCAGGGGTCTTCAACAGGAGGAAGGAATCAGTGACCCACACACACACTTCCACCTGAGTACATGTTAGGCAGGATCCCTTATATATTTTCCCTGTACTGTTGACCCTATGTAGAAAAATATGAATTAAAACAAAAGGTGGGTGCCAATGTCCAGAAGAGCACTCTGAAGGAAAAAGTAATGCTGGAGGTACATGTGGGTTTTATGGAGAAGAAGAAAGGTATGGACAAAAATACTGTCATCAGCCACGTACTACTTGGGTTACTGAATGCTCCTCCACAGAAAGCAAGGCAAAAGTACTGAGCTGCTAGTGTAAACACATTGCAGTGTTGTCTGAAGCTGAAAAATTACCACTAAAAATGGAGAGAAGGGGGGCGGTCAGACCTGTGATGGTTTAAGAATGACATCAGCTGTGTTCTCCAGAATTACTGAATGAGTGAATGGTGTCAATTCCAGGTGGCATTCTAGGCAACTGCCTACCCCGCCTCTACAGATGCACCGGCCCTGACCTTAGTCAAGGCCCTTGATGTCACTCTCCAGACCTGGTACTTATTCAATGGGGACTTGTCTGCATGAAGGAACAAAGGGCCCTCATCTTGGCCATGCTGACCCAAATATTGGTGCAAAGCCCAGACCAGACAGAGGTCCCTGTCGGCACAAACGCCAAGGGATATCTCATTCCCTTTTCCCCTTTGGTCAGTCTTGGACCGCCATACATGGATCACAACCTTGTCACCCTTAAAAGAAATATTGCTTACTTGAAGAGCCCTCTTCAGGAGACCTGATTGAGATTGCTGAACCAACTCACTGACCTATAAAGCACCAAAAATTGTGGTCAGTGCTAAAAAAGCTGCAAAAATTCCTGGGGCATCCTCATTGGGTGCAAGTCTGCCTCCAGGGCCAGTTGATGAAACCTCTCTATCTGTTTACAAGACAGAGCGTCCGCCACCCCATTATTCACTCCTGGGAAACGCTTGGTGAGGGAAAAAAACACACATTCAACTACAAACATCAAAGCATAAAGGGGTGCACAAGGCTCATGACTCTTGAACAGTTGGAGGTCAGCAAGTTAATGACCTGAACCACCACCAAGTTGTTGCACCAGAAATGTACTGTACTATTGGACAGCTGTTCCCCCCAAACCCACAGGGCAACTAACATAGGGAAGAATTAAAGGAAGGTCAAATCCAGTGACCCCTAAAATAAACCCAAAGCACACTGATCTGGAGGCATCAGAGGTCACTTGCAAGCGCAAGTCTTCCTTCCATAAAGAAACCCCATAAAGTTGTGCAAAAATGTCTCCCAAACCTGCAGGTATTCCTTCATTCCCCTACTGATCCTAACCCTTTGGGTTGGGCTCCTGAGCCCTACCATAGCACCACATAGGTGGTGCAAAAATGCCCTGACAGGAGCTACCACCCGGCAAGCAAAATTCAGATTGCGGAACCTCCAGGAGAGTAGCCTTCTTCTTAGCCAAAAAGAGAGCCACCTGAGACTGTAACTGAGACAACCTGGCCTCTGGTAATCAGGAAGTCTGATTAACAGTGTCCAACTCTATTCCCAAAAAGGTCAAAATGGGTGCTGGCACCTCAGTTTTTTCATGAGCTAGGGGTCCCAATTCAATGAAGGACTGGAGAAGATGTTGGCGCCATTCAGACCCTGCTGGCCATACCAAAAGAAAATCCTCTAAATAGTGAAATCCTTCAACCCAGCTTTAACTCTCAGCACCCATTCCAAAAAGGAACTAAAATGCTCAAATGAAGAACAAGGAATAGAACATCCCATGGGAAGGGCCCTGTCCATGTAATAATGGCCCTCAATGACAAAACCCGAAAGTTTGAAATCCCCAGGGTGCAACAGGCAAAAAGCTGACTTAATGTCACACTTTGCAAACTCAGCTGCCAGGCCACACCATCGGACCACCCTGACGGCCTGATCAAAAGAAGTATAACGAACCACAGAGGTCGATTTGGGGGGAATCGCGGGGGATCGCAGTTCCCCCAGGTGAGGTGCAGGGGGGCGGGGCACACGAGGAAGAGGAGACTCGCCTCGGCAGCCGCAGCCACCGCTGCTGCCTTTTGCACTGAGGAGGCGCCGAGCGAGCGAGGCAGGAGCAGGAGCTATGGAGGAGCGCGCTGGCCCGCCTCGAATTTTCCGCCTGGGCGAGGGGCTGCAGGCCAAGGAGGCACCGTGAAGGAGTCATCGGGGCCGCCTGCGGGCCGGGGTTGCGTCCTTCCCCTTTCTGCCCCTTCCGCTCCGCCACCCGCCCGAAAATATGAGAGTGGGGACGAGGCACTGCCACCGCCACTGCCCTCCTCAGCCGGCGCTTCCTCCTGCCCTCCGCCGCCACCGGTGAGGCGGAGAGCACCCCGGGAGGGAAGTTGGGTGCCGTCCTGCGGAGCCTCCTGGTCTGCGGCTTGTGTTCCCTGGCAAGAGGTGAGGCCTGGAGGTGCGAGGGAGGTCTGGTGGGCCGGGAGGATGGGAGGGGGCCGCAGTGAGGGGCTGAGCGCTTGTCTTTCCCTCCCCCCTTCCCTTGCCGGAACTCCCCGGTCGCCAAGGCCGCCTGTCAGGCCAGGAAGCTTGGCGGCCAGGTGGCAGCAGAGCCGGGTGGAGGGGAAGGCAACGGGGGCTTCTTGGGGAGTGGCGCTTGGCGGCGTTTCGGGAGGGGGGGTCTGCTTGGTACTTCGGGCTGCATTTTGTGGGATTTGGGGAGGAGGAGGAGGGAGGCTGGGTGCTGCGGGGGATATGGGGGGCGGCGGCGGCAGGAGTCCCTCTGCAAGGCGTGTTTCTCTGGACTTTTGAAGAAGGCGAGCCTCCTTACTCGGGAGTAAGTCCACTGGACGTCACTGGACGACTTGCTTCCCGAGAAACTTGCTTTGGGTTTTAGCTTGGATGCGCTCCCCCTCTGGAAAGGTCGCTTTCCTAAGCGAGTAATCCCATTGAAACATGTGGGGCTTGTATTGAGGGAACGCAGTGAGGCAAAAGCTTGTGCTCAACTGCGGCTCGGGCAAGCACCTTTACTCGGATGCAAGTCCCCCTGAGTCGTAAAGCTGCATCCCCTTTAGAAATGGGGCCTAAGCAAGTCGAGATTCCTGAGCATGTTTACGTGGAAGTAAGTTTTATTGGAGGAAACCACGGGAAGGAGTACACCCTGACTGCAGCTAGGAGTAAGTGATAATTGCCCTCCTTAGGTGAAAAGGGTGTAGGGACACAGGCTGCTTTGGGCTGAGGAGGGGAGGCGGACACTATTTCCCTGTGCACTTGGGGAGGGGTGTGAGCAGACATGGGTGATACTGTACTTAGTGTGCACAAGCACAGACAAGCCAGAGTCTGTGCAGCTTATTAAATGTGAACCTCATGTACAGTGTGAGTTCAGGTTTTTTAAAACATTTTTTTATTAATTTTTCAACATTATTAACAGTCAGAACTTTATACAAAACTACAAACTCTCCCCCCCCCCCCATCCCTCGCGGAGGCTGCTCCACGCAGCCTCCGCAAGGACTCCCAGCCCCATCCAGGAGCTTTCCTGGAAAAATCTATGTCGCTGCTTCCGTTTTAACAATGCTGCAAAGTCCGTTTAATACACAAAGTCAGTCTAGTCAATTAATCACCGTATACAGTCCATTTGAAACAATGATCTATGTTGGCACCATTCATAAGGTCTCTATAAACCACCGTTACTAGAAGAATAAAGTTGCTAGAATCCTCTTAAAATTTACTGCAGGCAGGGGGTGTGGCCTTATGACACACTTCCGGTGATGTCAGGGGGTGTGGCATATGCTAATGAGTTATGCTAATGAGTTCCCCTAGCTCTTTTTCTACTAAACGACCCCGACGGACCATACACAGGTGGTCTGGGATAGCATCATTGACTGAACTGCCTCTAGGAAAGGACAGGTCAAGCGATACTCACCCTCAACTTTCTTGGGAACCACCCCTAGAGGTAACACCCTTAATGTAGGAACAGGGGAAAGAGAAAGGGCCCCCAAACTCTACCCTCCTTACATTCCTTAGCTTTCTTATCTCTAACCACCTGTTTGAGCCCCACAGTAGAATTCAGGTTCTTAGCCATGAAGCCCCCCCCCCATGTACCTGTAAAAGGAATCCAAAAACCATTAGTGACAAATACAAACTATCTACAGTATTGGAATAGGAGGCTAGCCATTTTTTAAGCTGGGTCAGGTTTATAGGGCTGGGACCCTTTTCCTTTACTGGACACCATCATGGCCCAATGAAAATGGCACAGACAAAATAGTGCCACCTGCACATGCGGTATCTGAACCATGCCCAAACCAATGAAGGCTGCTGTAAGAGGTGAAATAGGGGCACCCAAACCAAGGAAGGCAGGGTAAGGTTACCACACAAACCCACCACAGACTTAGAGGGGGGAAGAAAGAAAAGGGGGGTAGGAGAAAAACCAGGGAAGAGGAAGGTCGGTGACAGGGGCAAGAAATATTCACCCTTCCTGAAGACCCTTGGCCAGTCCCCACAAAACCCAAAACCCACACAAGATCAAACCATGTCCAATGCGAGAAGACTCTGCGATGCACTAGACCCCAATCAGCAGAGTAGGAGCAATGATCCTCTTCAGCTAATTGCAAAAAGACTGCCCTGATGAGGGGGAGCATTGTACTAATAAACACTAAGCTTCACCCCCTCCGAATACCCATATGGGCAGGAATTGTCCAAAGACAGGCCTCTCTCCTGCCATGCATGCAAAAGAGGCCCTCCTTCCGCATGCAACCCTGAGGGCTGCCGTCTGTCAGAGCTGTATTATTGAGCTTTAAAGCACATGATTGGAAGGGATCCAGCGATAACTCATTCCTACCTTCTGTCCTAACACAGGATCTTCCATTCCCCAAACCTATAAGTAACACTTTATAGTTTAATCCATACTCTTTTTGGCATGGAGCAGGTGTCACTGGGGGTGGTGGGAGGTAGTGTGAATTTCCTGCATTGTGCAGGGGGTTGGACTAGATGATCCTGGAGGTACCTTCCAATTCCATGTGTTATTTTCTAATAATTTCTGGGTTTTCAGAGTATATTTAATTTTAGTTTTAAAAGATTAAAGTGTTTTATGTTTCTTAAAACTTTTTGTTATCTTTGCTCTGGAAGGAGGCCTAAAAGCCTACGCATAATGTAAAAAGGGGGAAAGGTGGGGATGGGAAGTTGTATATGACAGTGTATTTAAATTTGAATTTTGAAAGAAGGAAGTGACATCACAGGCAGTGTTCCCTCTAAGCTGAGTTTGTGTGAGCTAGCTCACCTTTTTTAGCCTCCAGCTCGCAGATTTTTTGTCTTCGCTCAGGATGGATGGGCTCAGGAAGGATGGGCTCAATTTGTGGAGGAATCCAAGAAAGAATTCCAGTTTTTCTTTGAAAAAATATTCAACCTGAAATTTCTATGAAAATAGTGTGGGACACATTTAAAGCCTTTGCAAGAGGATGGATGATTTAAGAATCAGCACATATTAAAAAACAAAGGATGGAAAATTACTCCCAGATACAAGCTCAGATTAAAAAACAAGAAGAAAAGATACAGCAAGATCTAATGAGTAAACAGAGGAAAAATAAACTTAAACTCTTGCAACACTAAATGAATTGTTTATTAACACAGGGAAGAGCAAAGAAGATAAGATATGCTAAAGAAAATTATTTTGAAAATGCGAATAAACCAACTAGATGGCTTGCTTATAAATTACATAAAGGAAAGGGGAAAAATACATAAAGATGCTAAAAAATGAAATGGGAGAAGAAAGAAAGAAATTGGAAGTTTAAAAGAAAATTGTGGAATTGTATCACTAGAAACTATATCGCAGGTATCTCAACAACAAATCAGAAACTATTTGGAACTAAATAAACTTAAAATATTTTAAATGCGAATAAACCAACTAGATTTTTTTTGCTTTTTTTTTGCTTTTGACTCTTGCAACTAGATAGCTTGCTTATAAATTACATAAAGAAAAGGGAAATATATATATAAAGACACTAAAAATGAAATGGGAGAAGAAATAAATAAATTGGAAGATTTAAAGAAACTTGTGGAATTGTATTATCAGAAACTATATAGTAGAACACAGGTATCTCAACAACAAATCAGAAATGATCTGGAACTAAATAAACCTAAAATATTTTCAGAGGAACAAAGAAAAATATTAAATCAATAACATTAGCTGAATTGTCAGAAGCTGTAAAGAAACAAAAAAAGGGGGAGGACTCCGGGCCCAGACGGATTACCAGCAGAATTTTACCATCTGTTTATTAATTAATAATTCCTCTTAAAGAAGTATGTCAAAATGTAAAATTAGAAGGGAAGATCCCTGATTCTTGCAAAGAAACCTTGATAACACTGATACATAAATAGAATTCAGATGAGAAAGGAATTAAAAACTATAGATCTATTTCGTTGCTGAATGTGGACGATAACATTTATGCTTCAATTTTAGCATCTAGAATGAAAAAAACATTGTCAAAGATGATTCATAAAGATCAAGCGGGTTGTTTTTTTACTGAAAAGAAAATTACTTGGACTGCAAGGAGATCAAATCAGTCAATCCTCAAAGAAATCAACCCTGACTGTTCCCTGGAAGGCCAGATAATGAAACTGAAGCTCAAATACTTTGGCCACCAAATGAGAAGGGAGCACTCCCTGGAGAAGACCCTGATGCTGGGAAAGATTGAAGGTCAAAGAAGACGGGGACGGCAAAGGATGAGATGGTTAGACAGTGTCATCGATGCAACGAACATGAAGTTGAGCAAACTTCAGAGGATGGCGGAAGACCGGAAGGCCTGGAGGGAGCTGGTCCATGGGGTCGCAAAGAGTCGGACTCGACTGTGCGACTGAACAACAACAAAATTAGACTGGATCAACAAATTCCAGGTCTCAAGTTAAGAGGAGAAGAGTACAAGCTTTTAGCATTTGCAGATGACTTCATGTTCATTTGAGAGAATCCACTTAACTCTACAAGTATATTAATAAATGCAGTGCAAGATTATGGAAATGTGGCAAGACTGAAAATTGTAAAAAACCAAATATTTTGACAAAAAATATGATAAAAACACGTGCAGTTAGTGCAAAGGTTTACATGGTGGGAAAAGGTACAAATGGAATCTAGATATGCTAAAGATAAACCATTAGGCTTTTATGACAACCCTTTAGAAGTAGATAAGATTTTATTGTATGTGGAACAGAAATTTGTAAAAAAAAAAGTATACTCTGTTATTAGAATATAGAATGCAAGATGAAGTGGTAAAAGATGCAATGATTCAATGAGCAATGAATTTGGGGCATAATATAGATTTAGATCAATGGTCACAGATTTGGAAGAAAAAAATAAAAATTACTAAAGCCATCTCTCATAAACAGAATATATATAAAATGTTCTATAGATGGTATATTACCCCTGATAAACTTACTAAAATTGATCTGAAATGTTCAAATGAATGTTGGAAATGCCAAAATAAGGTGGGATCTTTTTATCATATGTGGTGGTTTTGTGACAAAGCTAAAAAATACTGGGTTTGGATACACGAAATGTTGCAGAAAATGTTGCAGAAAATTTTAAAATGTTCTATACCCTTTGTACCAGAAATATTTTTGTTAAATATTTTACCTGAAAGTATTAAGAAAAATTATTCCCATTTCATTTTGTATGTAGTTACTTCTGCCAGGATTTTATATGCAAAATATTGGAGAAGAGTGGAAACTTCTACCAAAGAAGAGAATATAAACAAAACGTTGGAAGCAGCAGAAATGGATAAATTCATTTTATTACTGAAAAATCACCCAGAAAAAAACATTTGAGAATACATGGGCAAGATTCTACACTTGGTTGGAGAATTACAACTCAAAAATTATAGTCAAATAAAACACCCGTGAGGATACAGAGATGAGAGTTTGTTATATTAGCAACAAAAGACTAAAAATTTCTGAGATGGAATATTTGATTAATATGGTTTAGCTATAAGGCATAGTAAAGGTAAAGGTTTCCCTTGCTCGAAAGCCAGTCGAATCCAACTCTAGGGTTGTGGTGCTCATCTCCATTTCAAAGCTGAAGAGCCAGTGCTGTCCGAAGATATTTCCATGGTCATGTGGCCAGCATGACTAAACACCAAGATGCACGGAACGCTGTTACCTTCCCACTGAAGTGGTACCTACTTATCTACTTGCAATTTCTTGCTTTCGAACTGCTAGGTTGGCAGGAGCTGGGGCCAGAGATGGGAGCTCACTCTGTCATGCAGCACTCGGGTCCCGAACTGCTGAACTACCATCCTTCCAGCCTGCAGTTCAGCGTCTTAACCACTTGAGCCACCGCAGCTAAATATGGTAATCACCCAGAAACAATTTCCCCCTATGTACAATTTCCCCCTATGTATGTGTGCATGTGTGTTGAGTGTGTGTATGTAAAAATTCAATAAAATATTGTTAAAAAAAAAACAATTGCAAGCCTAAGTAGCTTTATCAGAGCTCAAGTAACTCTGTGGCCAGGTATGTCAGTCGCATTCCCTTTGCCACAGAAAAGAATTGGAAACTCTTTATGCTTCAGGAACTTGGTGATTTGGAAACTTAAGATAATCATACCAGAGGAAATTCTAATATGCACACTAGAGCAGGTACTACACTTGATCTTAGCCACAAGGCCAAGAAGTGCTCCTCTATGTCTACCAACTGGGATGGGAGGCGGACATGACTACAGGTTTGCATATATCACCCCTACTCAAAACCCTAACAAGCAATTCTAGTTGCCATCGTGTAATAGAATAACCTTGGGGTTGCCAGGCACCCCCTGACTAGCAGTGGGTGTGGGGGTAGGGTTGCCAATTCCAGTTTGGGAAATTCCTGGAGACTTGAGGGTGGAGCCTAGTGAGGACAGGGACCTCTGTGGGGTACAACACCATAGTGTTCCGAGGGGTCTTTTTGTAGAAAAAGAGCTGTCGGAGCTCATTAGCATAACTCATTAGCATAACTTATTTGCATATGCCACATCCCCTGACATCACCGGAAGTGTGTCAGAAGGCCACACCCCCTGACATCACCGGACGTGTCAGAAGGCCACACCCCCTGACATCACCGGAAGTGGGTCAGAAGGCCACACCCCCTGACATCACCGGAAGTGAGCAATTTGGCTACTGCATAAATTAGTTTGCTCTGGAGGCATCTTTCCTGAATTAAGACAAAAATGTATGAGCTGGAGGCTAAATTTTTTTTAGCTAGCTTGCAGTTAGAGGAAACACTGGACAAAACCCAGGTGCCCTCAGGAGGTCCACCAGAAGGGCCCAAACTCCAGGACCCCTCCCACTCTTGCCCCCCAAGCACCAAGAATGCATAGCATC
>NW_015169807.1:590515-617304 GCF_001447785.1 Gekko japonicus | reverse complement strand
CCAAGAATGCATAGCATCACTGCCCCAGACAAAAGAACATAAGAGAAGCCATGTTGGATCAGGCCAGTGGCCCATCCAGTCCAACACTCTGTGTCACACATCAGCCAAAAATACCAGGTGCCCTCAGGAGGTCCGGCAGTGGGGCCAAGACACCAGAAGCCCTCCCACTGTCCCCCCCAAGCACCAAGAACACAGAGCATCACTTGCCCCACACTGAGAGTTCCTATCTATACCTTGTGGCTAAGTTCGTTGTCACACATCAGCCAAGAATACCAGGTGCCCCCAGGAGGTCCAGCAGTGGGGGCCAGAACATCAGAAGCCCTCCCACTGCCCCCCCTAGCACCAAGAACACAGAGCATCCCTTGCCCCACACTGAGAGTTCCTATCTATACCTTGTGGCTAAGAGCCACTGGTGGACTACCAGCAGCACAGAAGGCCTGCCCCTAGCACTGCATCAGCCTATTATTGTAAGGTAAGCACAAATGGGAAACCATATAGAAAAGATAAATACACTGTGTCACACATCAGCCAAAAATACCAGGTGCCCTCAGGAGGGTCCAGAACACCCCCCCCCCAGCACCAAGAATACAGAACATCCCTTGCTCCTGGAGCGGCGAAAGCAAAGGCAGAGGGAGGGTTGGGGCCTCTTCCTCGCTGCTCCGGAGCAGCGAGAACGAGGGGGGGTGTTCTGGCCTTTGCTCTCGCCGCTCCCGGAGCGGCGGAAGCAAAGGCAGAGGGAGGGTTGGGGCCTCTTCCTCGCTGCTCCGGAGTGGGCCTCTTCCTCGCTGCTAACCTCTGGCCTTTGCTCTCGCTGCTCCTGGAGTGGCGAAAGCAAAGGCAGAGGGAGGGTTGGGGCAAGGCAGCTACTTACCCTCCTGCTTCGTCCTCGTTCTCCAGCAGAATGAGGATCGAAGCAGGGGGTGGTGTGAAAAAGGGGGCGGGGCTTCACCACATGACCGCCCCCCCGGAGGTTCTCTTCCGGAGCACCGTGCCGGAGCGCTCCCCCGCGATGAGACCTCTGGTGTTCACCCACCACCCACCCTCCAATGGAACTGACTGCTGTAGTCTGGGAATGAGCGGAAATTCCCGGAGATCCCCAGGTACCAAATGGAGGCTGACATCCCTAGCTAAGCAACTACTTCCTTAAGAATCATTCTTCAGAAACGAACTTTCTTGGAAGCCTTAGGCAACTCAAACTTTCAGTTTCAGCTCCCTTCTATGTAGGTTTTATATATATATGTAACGGTACCACTGATATCAAAGCTGTCAAAATAAATTTTAAAAAGCCTGTTCAATATTTGTTTTTTAATTATTTCGGCCTCTTGTGTTCGTGTATGTGTTTGTGGTGTGTGTTTCAAGTGGGCTTCCTGTTCAATTTCCTATCATATCAATACACTGCCTCAATCCTTTCCATCATGTAGGAGTCAGGCCAGGGTATGTGAACTCTAATATGACCACATTGAGCACTTCTTATGATTTTAAATAAGACTGATTTTGCAAGTTCCTTTAACGGAAATTAGTTATGCTTTGGCTGATACAAGATCCTGAGAAGGCATTCTTGCTCTGTAAATTTAATGTGTCCGTAGGCCATAAGGGTTCTAGTGTGTTGGTTTGTTTTTGGCTGCTCGGCCTATGCCTGAGCTACAGGATGTTCCACAAAAGCATTAGACTAAACAAAGTCATCCAAAATCTCAACACCATGAAAGAGAACAAGATCATCTTTGGAACTGCTTTTCTACATACTACACCCCCAAGAGCTGTGTCAAACAGGAAATGTAGAAGGGAAATCCCCCCCAAAAAAAGAACTACATCCTGTACCAAAAATACAACTCTAACTTACCTTCCCAAAGTTTTTGAGATGATGTATTTCTCTCTGAGCTCCTTGGGATACTCTGACTGACCATACACCCATAAAAATAGGAACACTGGAAAAGCAAATGAAGAATGCAGCTTTGCTGTTACTAACATCCTGGCTCCCAGTTTACTCACCAGTAGCCACTACCACAAACTGCATGTGTGTGGTGGTGGAGGAAAGATTTAAATAATTTCAGGAACATAACAACTTCAGATCAATTTGGATCTGAGCACTTAAATAAATCATATGAATAATCAACCATGGTTACATTCAATCATCTGTAACTATTTCCCAGAGAGAGAAAGACACCCACAGTTCTAACAAAAAAAGTTCTGCCACATGCTGTGGAGCAGGCTCTTACACAATGATTATTTCTGAAACATTCACCACTATTTATTCATTCAGTTTGTAGCTCTCCTTTCTAACTCAATCCAATCCGATAAGCAATGTAGTTTGATGAAAATTAAAGAAATCTGAACAAGCATAGCATATTATACGAGATCTCACAGTATGAGATCAGCAGGAAAAGTACAGACACAACAATGTAATACAAATAGCCACCGGATATCACACTGTACCAGTCAGTGGAGTGTAGTGTGCAGGGAGCCATTAGTTCCTAGAATGTTAAACATTTCTGGATATGAATGTGGACATAAATTGCTAGATATTACTTCCAAGGGCTATCACAACAAAACAATCTGTGTACTTTTCCCTCAGGGAATAACAACAAACTTCCAAAGTCATGCATGGCCACAAGAGAAATTTTGCTAAAGGACCAAGAATGCTGTACGATCCTATTGGTGTATGTGTGTGGGGAGTTTATTTATTTATTTATTTGGATTTATATCCCGCCTTCCCCTCAACGGGCTCAGGGCGGGTTCCAACAGTATAAAATACAATACAATTAAAACCTGATTAAGACACAATATAAAATAACATAGCTCCCAAGTGCCATACAAACTCTAATGAAGACCAGATACCTTAGTGGTTGATGGTATTAGAATTTTAGGAATTTTTAATGATCTTTAAGATTTTAAGATCTAAGGGTCCAGGCTACAGATGGAGGCCAGCCAAAGGAAGGGGATGCCCGATGCCTCAACCAAAAGCCCAGTAGAAGAACTCCATCTTACAGGCCCTGTGGAATTGTAACAGATCCTGCAGAGCCCTGATCTCAAGTGGGAGTTCATTCCACCAGACAGGGGCCAGGGCCAAAAAAGCCGTGGTCCTGGTCAAGGCACGTTGGACATCCCTGGGGCTGGGGATTACCAAAAGATGTTGGTTAGTAGACTTCAGTGCTCTATGGGGGTCATATGGGGAGAGGCGGTCTCAAAGGCATAATGGCCCCTAGCTGTACAGGGCTTTAAAGGTAAGCACCAGCACCTTGAAACGGATCTGGAATTCAATAGGCAGCCAGTGCAGTTCACGCAGCACTGGGTGGATGTGAGCCTGCATAGGCGTCACTGTGAACACCCATGCTGCTGCATTCTGCACTAGCTGTAGCTTCCAGAGCAGAGTCAAGGGCTGCCCCACATAGAGAGAGTTACAATGAGCCAGTCTGGAAGTGACCATTGCATGGATCACTGTAGCTAAGTCTTGGGGGATGAGATATTGTCAGAGTTTTTAGTCAGGTCACACCGCACAAGGCTTCATAAGAAGATGAGTGTTTATTGATGGATCCAGTACTAATGATCACGTATACAGCTTGTGTCAGGAATGGCCGTCAGTATAGTAAAATCAAACATCCCCCCCCCCACTGAGCTGAAGCCAATGATTATAGTTCATGCGCGAGAGCTGAAGCAAGCAAGCAAGCAAAGCAGAAGCTGTTCGTTTCCCAGCCTAGATAATGCAACTGGAGACTACAAGGTCAAGCCTGAGATAGCGCACAGTAGCTGGACAGCGTAGAGCTGAGAATGAGGAGAAGGAGTGCACCCCTCCACATTCCAGATCCATGACAGGGCTACCTGACAGATATGGGGCCAACTGCCTGATCTGCCTCAGATGGAAAAAGGCAGACCTGGCAGTGGTGGTGACCTGGGCCTCCATAGAAAGGGAGGCATCCAGGAACACCCTCAGCGTTGGTACCAGTGGAGCCCTGTCGAAGGCTGGGAGCATGATTCCCTGTCCCAATCCCCCACGACTGAGGTACAGGACCTCCATCATAGATGGATTTAACTTCAGTCATCTCTGTTGCAACCATCTAGCCACGGCATGTAACGCCTCATCCAGATCTCCAGGGGCCATATCTGGGTGATCATAGATCAGTAGATAGAACTGGGTGTCATCTGCATACTGGTGACAACCCAGCTTATACTTCCAGATAATCTGGGTGAGGGGGCGCATATAGATATTGAATAACAGGGGAGAGTATTGCTCCCTATGGCACACCACATTTCAGTAGGTGCTGCTGGAGTAACTCCCCCTTAAGCGCCACCCTCTTTCCCCGATATTGGACTGCAAGGCAAGACCTTGTATCCCAGAGCTGGTGAGGCGGTGGGTTAACACATCATGGTCAACCATGTTGAATGCTGCCAACAGATCCAAAAGTATCAGCAGCACCAATCCGCCTTGATCCAGGTGTCTCTGGAGGTCATTCACCAGGGTGACCAACACCGTCCCCATGGGCAAAAGCTGGACTAGAAGGAGTCCAGGATCTTAGCATCTTCCAAAAAAAGCCTGAAGCTGTGTTGCCACTGCCCTCTCTATTACCTTACCCTGGAACAGTAGGTTAGACACTGAGCTGTAATTATTAAGGACCATAGGGTTCAGAGCTGCCAGGGCCTTGTCAACTTTGTTCTGGGAGAGTGGACTGAAGTGGTCAAGAATTAGACCCGAAGACGGCCAATGGCCTTCCAGTTCTTTTATTATATCAAGTGTGGCCAGGAGGTCATGGCGGAGTGACAAGACTTTGCCTTCAAAATAGCTTGCAAATGCCTCACAGCCAATCGCCAGTTCCCTAGCATTTGGGATGCCCTGTGGCAGAGTAGTCAATGACCAAATTATTCTAAATAATTGGGCTGTGTGAGAGCTAGCAGATGCAATGGAGGTCATGTAGAAACCCCTCTTCACAGCCTTCACTGCCATTTCATAGGTTCTCATTAGTGACCTATAGGATGTTCTTGTAGCTTCGTCACCACCCTCTCTCTAGTTGTCTTAGTTCCTGTTTCATCCACCTTAGCTCTGGGGTATACCATGGAGCTAGTTTGGTATGAGGGCGAAGAGGACGACAGGGGGCAACCTCATGGATGGCTTCGGAAAAACAGGATTGCCAGTCTTCCACCAGCACATCCAGCGGGTTGCCAGAGGGAGTTATGGACCAAATAGCAAAATATATGTTTACTAGTTCCCAAAATACATGAATAAATAATCAGACCAAACAACACTTTTTTTAAAGCAGTTCAGGTTTAAGCAGAAAGCAACCCAGGCCAACCCAGGTTTAAAGTAGTGAGAGAGAACTCCAGGAGACTCATTCCACTCAGCTCACACACCAGGCATACTCCATAGCTCTAAAGCAGGCCACAAGAAACCCACACCACCACAAAAACGCAGTGTTACTTTGAAAATACTACCATCATATTGCGCTTTAAAAATAAAATTGATGCCAATAGAATACGTTATACATACCCACCACAACTCATTTAAGAAGATATATACAACACAAAGGCAGAGACCATTCAATACATATCATTATTATTATTATTATCAGTTTCATTTATAGCCTTCCTTTCTCACTGAAACTCAGGGTAGAATAGAAACAATGAAAAGCGAATCAATCAGACCGCAAGGGCCTCCAATAAACAATGCATTAGGACTAGGACTAATTTACAGAACTGGAGAACAATGCAAACAAACGACTTGGTAAGGTAGCAAAAACAGTCTAAAGCATGGCGGAACACAGTCCTGCCAAAAGTGAAACCCTGTCCACTGATTTCAGTAGGAAAGTTAAGCATGCCCTGAACTGTTCTATTGAAATCAATGGGGTTCAATATGCTTCATTCTGACTGAATGAGACCATATATATTATAATAAAAACAAACAAGTATGTGTGTTAGGCCCTAGAAAAAGATTGCCAGACAACATTCCTTCACACTATGCAAAATACACAACAGGAAGGTCTAAGAACTTGAGGCTGAACTGTCTGCCAAAACCCAGAAATACACCTTCATTCAGAAGAGTCACAATAATCTTTTTGTTAAAAAATGAGAGAGCTAAGTTATATTTGAATGTAAGTATTGTGCATAATCACATCTGCCCAAGAGCTGCTTCTAGATGAGCAAAGGACAATTTGATCTTTTCCCTCCTCCCTCTCTTATATGAGGGGGAAAGAATGGAGCACAGCAAAGCTGGACGCCGACTCTTGGGCTGCCTCTCCAAGTGATGCAAGTAGCCCTTCCTGCTTTACAAACCATGAAAGCAAAGACTCTGCCTGTGGGCACGTACCATTAATGCCCATAATTGCTGCATCATGGGTGAGAATGGGACGTTTAGGGGACGGCCATCTTGCTTTTAGAAATTGTAATTTAGGAATTGGTTCAGTGGAGCACCAAAATTGTTTATTAATGGTGATGTATTTTTAATATTTTGTACTGTTTTACCGTTTTATTTGGCGATACGCCTTGTTAGCCGCCCTGAGCCTCTGGGGAGGGCGGGATAGAAATGTAAATAATAAATAAATAATAAATAAATATTCCTTACACATACCCTGCCTTCTTCAAGTGCATACAAGCTAAGCTTTGCCTGTTGTTTTGAGCAAGATAATTCCAAATAGCTGTATTGGGCTGTGATCACACACATTAAATAATCGACTTTCAATCCACTGCCAATGCCCTTTCCAACTGGATTTTTACTATATGAACTGGCAAAATCCAATCTGAAAGTACACTGAAAGTAGACTGAAAGTGGATTATTTAGTGTGTGTGATCGCACTCTTGGTTTAGATTCAGATTTATTAATACGGTCAAAGACCAGCATAAATCATATACATGCATATGCATAAAAGAATAAACAGAATAAACAGATAAAAATATAAAAATATAATTTAATCTCAGAGTTAAATAAATATTGTATTAAATTTAAGAACCACTGCTTAAAATAACTTTACGGATTTGCTAGCACCCACAAAAAACCTTGCACAAGAAGCTGTGATTTGTGGATTTGCACTGGAAAGGAGCTTCCTAGTAATCTCAGAAACAAGGCAGTCCTGTGGCTTTCTAAGGAAAGGAAGAATGAATTTTGCACAAAATCCTTGGTAGAAACCACACTGATACAAGACATGTTCTATAGATTCAACCATACCAGCCCCTACAGTCTTGGTTTATGCAAGGAGTACTGCACTTTATGAAGTATAAGGATCCTTCCCAAGCAAATAAGCCATCAATGTGATTACAGAGAACTTGTATACAAAATTGCCAATCAGGATAATGCTGTGTGGCACAAACATCAGTTAAGTGTTAAGGAGTCTGACTGAATGGTGTACATATCAAGAAGATATCTGTTGCCATTCCCCTCTCTTCCCGCTCACCACCCAAGGAAACAGAAGCCCTGTTCCCATATTGCAGTGAACATATGTACATCTTGCATGGACATTGGTTGTTAGAAAGAGTTAATACACTTTTGCATTACAAATAAAAGCCAGCCCCCCCGCCCCCCCCCCCCCCAGCCCCCAGGGCTGGTGCTATCATTAAGCCAACGTTGGTGACCTCCTATAGTGCAGACATCAGAGGGGCGCAGGACTGACAGCAGGGGTGGGGCTACCTGGCGAGGCCCATGCGTGTCTGTGATACAGGAGGCGAGGGCACTTCTTCTTCCCTGTGGGCAGCAGCTGCCTGGTTATGTGCCTTGAAGGGCTGCTTTCTGTGGGTGTGCGGCGTGCTAGCCCCTGGAAAGGGAAATGTGTGTGTGTGCACACTGCTTTAGTCCCTGACGGTGCCTTTCCGAAGCCGGGGGTGCAGCCACCACTCTTCTGTCTGCGTGCTTCCTGGCGCCAGGAGGCACTGAGCTAAAGCAGTGACATTTCCTTGTCAGGCTCTCTGGAGTGGTCTTTGCCCACCCTCCCCAGCTCGTTTATAAGAATCCACATTGCTTAGTTTCTTAGCCTGCACCAAAAATGGAGCTCCCAAGACCAGGGGTCATTTGGGGGGGGACGCGGGGGGACGCCATCCCCCCAGGTGAGGTGCGGGAGGGCGGGGCCTGGAGCTCCCTGCTGGTGCCCGCTGGAGGCCGCTGGCGGCTGTGGGGAGGACACACTTCCGGTGATGTCAGGGGGTGTGGCATATGCTAATGAGTTATGCTAATGAGTCCCCCTAGCTCTTTTTCTACGAAATGACCCCTGCCCAAGACAAAAAACAAAATCCTCTTCATGATAGTGTGATAAATGCAATAATATAAGGGGCTTCTGATCTTAAAAAAACCTTGCTTTAAAAATTGCATTGCTGGAAATCAATGGATTAAAGGCTTATTATAAAGTTGAGACAGGCGAATTGTGAAAATGGGGAACTTAGCCACACAAGCTGACAGCCTGCACAACAACCTAACAGAACACCCTTGCAAAAGATTGCCTTCAGCAGAAAGCAGAAGTGGCATGCGGCAGGAATATTTCACATAGATTAAGGATTTTTACTTTAAAACTTATAGAAAAGTGCCTTCAGATAGAGGGACGTTTTGCTGTGTATTGAAATTAAGAGTGTATTGCTTGAGAATAGATGCTGAAGCTGGCTTAATTAAAAAGCAGAAGTGTGGCATATTATGTTTAATCTTGCATATTTTTATATATTCTTAGTGTATATGCTAACCGGCCTAAAATGAGGAACCTGGCATTTTAGACTCTTATAAACAAGTCTGTTGCAGAGATGATGGCCCAAGACAGGCCTGATGAAATGGGACATCTTGCGGTCTGAAAGTCCAGATTTACGAGAAGACAAGTCCATTCTTTACAAGAATATCTGTGTCTCAAGATACTTGTGGTGGGCGTTGAGAGTGGGTTATGGAATAAGGCTAGAAAATAGGAACTAAACTCTAGGGCCAGCTAAGAGAGGAAAAAGTTCAACTGTTAGCTAGCAATTGGCAAAACACAACAAGGGCTTGCCATAGCTTTAATGTGACACTGGGAAAAGTACCTGAAGATTTTACCTAGCAAAGAAATCAATATGCTTGAACAATGTATTTAATAACTAGCATATATACCCATATATATGTTTATACTGCTTTGACTTGTTTGTTCTTGCTAACCCAGGCTGGAGAAAAATAGAGAAGTAGGCTGGGCAGCTTAAGATGATTGTGAAAAGTAATGAACACATACTCGAAGGGAGAGAACATCTCGTGGTTTGAAATTCCTGTTGACCCAACGGACCAGGGGGGGCTTGACCCGAGTGACTCAAGATTGAACTTTGTGGGGAGGAATTATGCCCTTTTTGGGAAAGTAGGGGCTTTTTGTCTTAATAAAAAGCAGAAGTGAAGTAATTAGGCGATCGGGAATTAGTATGTAACTTCTGGTCACCAGTTCTGGTGGCCGGAAGAGGGCATTTTCTACACCACTCCGGGGAGAGTATATAAGTAGGCTGAATAACTTGATTCAGTGTGTGTTCTCAATGCTCTCTGAGCAGCGAGGGGCACCCGGCCTGCAGGCTGTATCCAAATAAAATCTGCTTCACTGAAGGAAAGTCTGTCTCCAGAAATTACTTATTGGTAAGAGAAAATTTCATTAACGACAATAGTGAGAAGTGAGAATTAGCCAGACTGGTTGCATTTTCTACTTAGGAGGCGACAGCAAGAGAGACAAAGGGTGTGTGTGCGCGTGAAGGGGTTTTTTAATGTGTGCAATGATCTGCAGCCTTTCTGGCTTAGCCTCCACCTCCCTTCCCTCGCCCTCCCCCCCCCACCTGAATTTTGCACTTTGGTTGCTCTCCATGTCCAGCTCAGGCAGTGCTCTCTTTGATCCTGTCCCACTGTTCTGAAGCTGCAAGGTAAGAGGGCCCTTTTGATTTTCTGGTTCCCTTTTATTTTCAGTTTCGTTTTGTACCACCTTCTCTCTGAGCTTGATATTCCAAAAAAATTCTACCTTTAACTGAAGTCTGCTGAAAAAACCTTACCTTAGTCTCGATTACACAAGCTTCGTATAAGAACCTTAAACATAAAATGATACTTTAGATGCAAGATGTCTTGCATGCTGCTGTGGTGTATATTTCAAAACATGCCAGATGAAGCGTAGAAAGAATATAAACCACTACTAGAAACTGCTACCAATATGTAAGCCATTACTAGAAACTACTATCACTACCATAAAAAGGGATTTTTTTAAAAAAAGTCAGACATTGTTTTGCATATTTATGCAATTACATGGAAAGCCATAATAAACAGCTGCAGTATCCACATTACTAATTTAAAATTCAGCTCTTATATGCTGCACAGAAAATGAGCTGAATGCTCATTTAGCACCTAAAATGAGACAAACAGAGGAAGAGATTGGAGTCTCAGAGCGGCTTACAAACTCCTTTCCCTTCCCCTCCCCACAACAGATACCCTGTGAGGTGGGTGGAGCTGAGAGAACTCTGACACAAACTGCTTTTTTTCAAGGACAGCTGTGTCAGAGCTTGTGACTGATCCAAGGTCACATCAGCAGGTGCAAGTGGAGGAGTGGGGAATCAAACCCGGTTCTCCCAGATTAGAGTCCGCACACTTAACCACTACACCAAACAGATGTTTCACTGATAAGAAAAATATTTATATGCAATGTCTGCAAATACAAATAACCCAACTAACTATTGCTTTATCTACGCAATTCAGATTACTAGGTTGTGCTAATAGAGGGCACAGTGACACATGTGAAATCCCATTTACAAGCATGGCATTACATGAGAACAACATTAGGTCATGACCTTAAGAACATAAGAGAACATAAGAGATGCCAATGTTGGATCAGGCCAAAGGCCCATCCAGTCCAACACTCTGTATCACACAGTGGCCAGAAATACCAGGGCCATCAGGAGGTCCACCAGTGGGTCCAGGACATTAGAAGCCATCCCACTGTTGACCCCCCCAAGCACCAAGTTGACAGAGCATCACTTGCCCCAGAGTCCCTATCTATACCTTGTGGCTAATAGCCACTGATGGACCTTCCAACTTTAGAAGTCTTCTGTCTTCCAATGTGATCCACTCCTTTACCCACATAAGTACTGCCGCTTTATAATATAATTTCCAGTCTGGTAACGCAAACCCTCCTCTTTCTTTAGAGTCTTGTGATAGTTTTAACTTAATTCTTGGCTTCTTTCCTTCTCAAATAAAATTTCTTGTCAATTTATCTAATTCTTTAAAGTATTTTTCCTCCTTTATAATTGAAATTGTCTGAAATAGGAAGATCAGTCTAAACTGATGCCCCAACTGTCAAAATGCAGAGGGAGGGCTGACATGTGGAAAAATCCTGCCCAATCTGATTCCAGTGCTTGTGGATTGACTGCCAAGAAAACCAGGTGTAAACTGAGCATGTGGGAAAGCCCTGGGTTAATTGTCGGCAAGCAACATTCACCATGTTACAGTTGTTGTTCATAGATTCTAACCTGCGTTTTTCAGTTGATATTTTTTGTAGTCCATAAACAGTGTTCCCTCTAAGCTGAGTTAGTGTGAGCTAGCTCAGTTTTTTAGCCTCCAGCTCACACATTTTCGTCTTAGCTCAGGAAGGATGGCTCCAGAGAAAACTAATTTACGCAGTAGTCAAATTGCTCACTCACAACTTTAATGCCAGTGGCTCACAAAGTAGAATTTTTGCTCGCAAGACTCCACAGTTTAGAGGAAGCATAAATTTACCATAAATGTGATCTGGGGTTATGTCTGCCCCTTTAAATCCTTTTAATCAGAACTTTTTAGCCTCATTGTATCAGGTCTGCTCTCTTGACATGCATATGTAATGAACTCCATGTCTGTTCCTGGTTACTGAGAATACTGCAGAAGTACACAGGATGACCGATACTGTAGCTGGGCAATAAAAGACAAGCAAACATGCCTTGGGAATAAGGCAAGCTATAAATCTTAATAAATCACTACCAGTTTATTTTCAACATTTTTGTAGCTGCTATATAGCTCTCTTTCTCTCTCTCTCTCTCTCAAAGCTGAGATTCTGGAAAAGCAATTCTCTGTACTCTGTGAGATAAAACCAGATTTTTCGAGTTACCACACTAGCCAGTGTGATGTCATGACTCAGCAGCATGATGATAACATCACCTGATTGCTCCTTCCCATAACCTTGAAGTCAAGAATGTCTAGCATTTCAAGCATCATGTTTCTGTGTTGCTTTTAAAATTGATAACCCTGCAGGAAGCACTAAAAAATTATGGCAGGCCAGTGGGAAGACCATAGCCTTGGTTTTGAGAGATCCCTGAAGTAATGGACAGGGAAGAGGGGGGGGGGGAGCCAAAAAAACAATGATAGAGAATGGTGTTTAAAAGTGGTTATTCCTTCCTTTCTCCCAGATAAAAAACAGACCAAATATGCAAACAGCTGGAACTAATTCTGAGGTTATTTTACAGTAAGAGCCACAAGGCAATAAAACACTAGCCCTAACGTGGCTTTGGGCTTTGTCTGACCCTTCAAAATCATGCTAACCTGATTTTTTTTTTAACCTTCACTGTGTCATGTCTGTTCCCTTGTCATGCCTATGTGACAAAGTCCATGCCTGTTCCCAGTAGCTGAGAACACTGAAGAAACACATGGGATGCCCAATTTCTTGGCTGGAAGATTCATAATGTAGCCAAATCCTGTCCTGTCTCTCTCTCACACACAATATTTGCCTTCAGGGCTGGCTTTAGGATGATTGAAAGAGACTCCTCAAACCTCTCTGCATCTGGATGATGCGGTGTTCATTTTGCATTTTCTTTATGCTGTACATGCATATAAATAAGTTGTAGATGGGTCCACAAGCAAGTTGTTCATTGGCCCCCGTCACACGGGAGGTTTTCGCCCGGAAGAGGGACGGATCGGGGGAGCAGCAAACGGGCGCAATCAAACCGCAACATCTGGGAAGTGGCGCGCACCCATCTGTCCCTTCAGGCCATTAACGTGGAGCAAAAAAGAACCTGCAAAAGGGAAGGACTTACCTGAAACGCCGCAGCAAGTGCGGCCGGCGGATCGCCGGAGCACCCGTCTTCAGGAGCATTGGAGGCTCCTGGCCGAACTGCGCATGCACATGCACGCGCAGCCGGCTCCCTCGTTCTCCCTTCAGTGGCTTCCCCCCCCCCAGCATCTGATCATGCCAGGGAGTAACTGCACGGCGGCTCAGGGGATCTATCTGATCCCGCCGCCGCGTGTCTCTTTTGGTGTGGCTCTAAAAAGCCGCACTTTGCCCGTGCCTCCCCCCCCCCCATGTGGCATGGGCCATGGTAAACTTTTAATATATTTTTTCTGTGTTTGTGTGACCAATTTCCCACAAGCCGCTGTTCCACCCTCATTCTTCCTTCCCCCCCAATGAGAGCCAGTTTGGTGTAGTGGTTGAGTGCATGGACTCTGTAACATGTGAATCAACCCTAATTTGTTTTCCTAGGACTTTTGGTGAGTTTGCATTTTGGGGGTAGGATTTTTTTCTTTTTGCTAGTCTTAGGCCCTGGTCACATGGAGAATTTGCCGTGCAAAAGGCACGGATGTCGGGGGGATTTTTGGGGCGCGATCACACTGCAACATCTGGGAAGCGTAGTGCACCCGTAGCCAACCCGTGGTGTCCTGCCAAAGATGCGGAGTTAAAAAGTACCAAGGAAAGTGCACTAGTATCCGGAAAACGCACGGCACAGGCAGGCGTCTGATCGCAGGACCACTAGTATCCCATGGCATCTGGTGCCAGTCCATGTCCTGTCACAAACTGGATGTTTTTCGTAAGTGCATGTGTACAAACACAAAACTGAAAGCAGTGCTGCTCCCCGGAACTACGCATGTGCACAAACGCAAAACACTTGTGTGATCGCACCACGCCGCTTCTTTGCCACGCTGCAGCATCGCCGTATGATTGCCAGCTAACAGCCTAAGCACGGAGACTTGGGGGACTGTGTGATTTTGCTCCGGGGCAAACAGCCCCGCCCCCCCCCCCCCCCGTGTTATTTGGCCTGTGTGACCGGGGCCTTGCGCTGGTATATGCATGGCTCTGCTCTCCCAAGCAGTTTGGGTTGTTTGCTTTCCTATCAGCCAGCTGTCACATCACTTCTGGTGCAGACATGGCTACTTCTGGTGTCAGGGGAATCAAAATCTCTGTGTTCTTTGTGCTCTCCACAGCCCCCTCTGGAACCAATACTGGCTGATGAGTGTGAGACAGCAATTTTGAAAATGATAAATGATAATAATTTGCTATGCAAGACGTATCATAGATATTTTCATGATATGACATCCTCTTAACTGTTGAATGCTAAAATGTGAGCCAACATATATTTTTAAAAAATGATGAACAGCCTAGGGGCAGAAATTCCAGGAACATTCTCATGAGGTGTCAGGGTTTCACAAAACTCATAAAAAGGTGAGAGAGTGGCCAAGAAAATGGAACTAAACGTGTGATGTTGCTTACAATGGGCCTTTGAGACCATTTGGATTCTGAAGCTATCCCAAGCAACTACAGTTCCCAGAATGCCCTCTGTAAAAGAAGCAGCAGCAGCATGCTGGGACACTCTCATGGACCTCAACATTCAGTAAAGGGAAGACTTTCCCCCCCCTGTGCCCCCCCCCCCCGAACAGTAGATGCAACCAGAGGATGTTGTGTTGCTCCTGCTGCTGTGTAAAGTTAAGCAGCACCTGTTCCATCTTTCATCTGCAGGCAATGATTTGTTGTTTTCTCAAGACAATTGAATAGTACAACTCTATATAAAAGCTCCTTCCCTTTCTGAAGAGCTAATCAGAAATGCTCTTTTTTTCTCTCTTCCTGTGGAACCAGGAGGAGGGTGTGCACTAGAGAAACAGGTTGGAACTGTTAAAATAATTGGCAGCCTTGGATTCTTGCAGATCTTGCTGGCCTCATGTTAAAATGGAAGCTTTTAAACATTCAATTATTTATTTCTGACTGAGCCATAAAATTGCCCCTTTATGACATTAACAGTTGCAAGTGTGCAGGAGTTTTCCCCATTAAGAGGAGACCATTTATCTCAAAGGCTCTGGTTATATCATTCTGGTTGATAGGCTTTGCCAATAAGACTATTAAAGTGGCTGAAGACACACACAGCAGTCTTAGGAGGTTGCTTCCCTGGTTACTCTGGTAACGTACAAGCAAACTTCCCTATAATCTCAAGGAGAGGATAGGGGGGGGGGGTTGGTTTTTTAAAGAAATGCTAACAGCACATGAGGAACACCAAGATGTAGTTAGGGAGTTGGCAGCAACAAACATTTACTGTAGGTACAAACAGAAAAACAACAGGGGAAAGGATACTTGAATCGGAAAGTCTTAGACTGGTGGATTGCCCTGTTCCAACGTTAAGTGTCTGTTAGGAGTGTACCCCAGGAGGATTTGGGTGAGGACAGGTATACTGTCATTATCCTAGTGTGCAATGTCACTTCTGGCAAAAGCTGGCCATGACTTCATGATGTTGGGGGGTGGGGGACACGCTAGGACTCCCCAGAACTCTATGGTTTAGCAAATCCTAGAATCATGCCCCCAACATCATGGCATCCCTTCCAGTTTTTGCCAGATTTCATGCCAGCAGCAGCATGCCTGTCCCATTTCTCCCAGTTTTTCTCCAGCGTGCCTTTGAGGTACCCGTGCACAACCTGCAGGATTGCTGAAAGGTCTCCCACCATACCAGGAGATCTAACACCCCTAGTGTCTGCCTACAATGTACCTCCACCTCATTTCTTCCAAAGGATCTTTGTCAGAACCTGGGCCAATTGAGGCCTCTTGAAGAAGCACATCTATTATATAGCCTAGGGTTCCTCAATGTGGCAGATGCCAGTATTTCCCCTGATGCCTGCCAAAGTTTTCAGAAAGTGGGGCAGGAGCTTTCTAAGGCAGGGCTTGTTATTGGCTGCCCTCATTGAAATGAAAGCGTTTACTGTGGACTTCCGGTACGGCGTCTTCGACGAGCGGGGGGCGTTTGTATCGCTCCATCCCGTCTCGCCCTGCCAGCGCTCTTTTTGAGCCTCCCAGATATGGGAGAGCTTGACCAGCACTCTCCGGCAGAGTGCTGGGGCAGGGGGCTTTGTTGCTGGCCCCTCCCGCGATTCGGCAAAGCGGGGGGTGCCCAGTAACGCCCCGAAGCAGGAGCGTGGAAGGGGAGGAACATGGCCGCCATGTTCCTCCAAGAAGCAGCCACCGGACTTTTAATGTTTTTTGTTTAATTTGAGGAGAAGAAACGACACTTCGAAAAGAATTTTTGTTGGAGACCCTGGCTAAAAGAGCGCATTGTGACACCCCCCTATGGATTTACCTTATTATATGGACAATCGGCCGTAACGACATGCTTGGGAGAGACTGACGAGATGAGCCAAGAAGGGGGTAAGAAAGAGAACTTTTTGCCATTGTTTAACCACCGATATATGGTGTGCACAGAGTTTGGTGTAAAAATAATCCCCCAGGAAATTAAAAATATATTTAAGGCTTTGAAGTTTGGAGTGGTAGGAGTGAAGAAAATGGAGACGAGGGACATTAATGAGCAGCTTGATAAGGATACCAAAGCTTGTGACTTTTCATGGGAACAACTCCAAAACTGGTTTTTAAAAGAAGCGAGCATAGCACTAAAGCAGGCTTGTGAAAATGCTTTCAAAGAGGTCCGTCAAAATTTTCAAATGGAGGACAAGAAACAGCAAATGCAAGAAATACAACAGCAGGTTGAAGTAAAGGAAATAAAACAGGAAAGAGAGACAGAGCTTATGCAAATAATAAGCATAGAAGATGAGATTCAAAAGGAGGAAATTTTGAAATGTGGGGTGGAGCGCCAAGACAAGTTGAAAATACGAGGAAGGAAAAAGGGCTACCAAAACCCCATTTAAGGAAAAAGAACAAAGCAACGAACTGTGAAAAATTGAAGAAAGGAGGGGAAAAACCCAATGATTGGAAATATTTAAATAAACAGGAAAGAGGAAACAGGGAGAGAAATGCGGATTATACTTTACAGGAATACAAAAACTGGCGACATATGGAAGAAAATGCAAAAAATCAGGACAAGAAAGAACTGGAATTTAGTATTGTTGTAATGATGGTTGACAAATGTATGTAATTTATTAACTTGGCCCGGACGTATACAGAATGATATGTGGAATATGAAATGATAGTGGAAAGGACAGAATATGAAAATTATCTCTCAAGCTCTCATCATAAGAGTAATGAATTTTTGGTTGATATAAGGAAGCTCCTGGTGACCCGGCAACGCCACTAGTCACCGGGGGCTGATTTGCCGCTCCGAGGAAGACAGGCAGCAACAGAGCCTGACTCCTGGAGTCAGGACCCAGGCAGGGGGCGGAGCCGGCTTGAGTTAACAGCCAGGCTCTGCTCCTGCCATTTGGCAGTTGCTCCAATGTGCTCGAGCTGTAAGCAGCTCTGAGCACGCAGGGAGCGAAGTCCAGGGCCGCATGCTCTGGAACGGGGAGTCTCCCGATGGCAGTGCAATCTTCATCTTCAGAAGGCTCCGGGCGGCAGCTGTGTGGCATTGGCGGTGGTCTCCGAGTGTCAGTGGCAGTGCCCTCTCTGGCCTGGGGCTTCATTTGCCTGATTCCTAAGGGGGGGAGTTAACTTAGGTCTTTAGGATCTGGGAGCGGCGGCAGTTGGTAAGGCTGCTTAATGCCGTTCCTGTCCCCCGCCCCTTCCGCCCAGATTAAAGGCTTAGTGGGCACAATTCAATGGTAATTGTTAGATCGCGCTAACAAAGGACTCGTAGAGTGATTCAGCAAGTGATTCAGCTTTATTTAGAAGTAACGAACAAGCACTAACTCAGTAAGAAACCAGAACAAGAAACAGTGGGAGCTTATGCTCCTTTTAAACATAACCGGGCTAATGTAGCCACGCCTATTTACATTTAACAACCAATGAGATTGCTTGGTTAAGGACCAATGGGAGTCTTTCCCTCCTAGGGAATGGTATCGTTCTGATTGGTCGCTGTTACGAAGCGACCAATAGGAAGTTCGCTCAGAGGAGCCCTGGTCTGGCTCGAAGCTTAACACGGGAGTCCTATGAGGTGATTCATGTAATCATTTCAATACATTACAATTCCTCCCCCCTAAGTTAAGCCATCATCCCAATTGTTTTATTATTTACAAACATGCAATCAACCTTTGTACATCAGTTATTCCAACAGTATTTACACTCATAGTCCTTCAGATAAGTCGGCATTTGCCGCGAACGCTGGGACCTGCGGAGCGGTGCAGGCACCACGGGCAGACAAGGTTGTGGGTCAGAGTGGGGTTCACTACAGCCTGGATCAGGCACAGACTCGACTGGGATTTCAGCCCCGCACACAGGGTTCTGCCCTGACTCGGGGACAGTACCGGGCCTTTCGGTACTCACCGCCTGCTCTGGGGGTGTCCACTCGACATCAGGGGATTCAGCCGTCGGAGAGTCAGCGCTGTCCCTAGCCCAACGTCTCCTTAACTGATCTATGTGGCGCCGCCATATTCGACCGTCAGCTAACTGCACCACATACATTCGAGTACCCACAGAGTCGGATATAACCCCAGGAAGCCACAAGTGCCCGTTTGCATAATTCCGTGCGAAAACCTTGTCCCCTTTTTCAAACATGCGCACCTTCGGTTGCGCCGTGGTACGCTCGGATTGCTCTTCAGTGAGGTCTGGGTGCATTCGGTTCAAACGGGTCGTGAGTCTCCGCCCCATTAACAATTCGGCCGGACTACGGCCTGTAGCACTACAGGGGGTGGTGTGCTGCAGCAAAAGAAAGGAGCCCAGCCTCTGGCTCCAGTCCCCTTCGTCCATTTTACCCAGGGCCTCTTTGGCCGTCCTGACCATCCGTTCGGCTTGGCCATTAGATGCCGGATGGAAAGGGGCCGAAGTCATTTGGCGTATGCCATTACTCGTGAGGAAGAGCCTAAATTCCTCAGACACAAATTGAGGCCCGTTGTCACTGACGATGACGTCAGGCAACCCGTGGGTGGCAAAAAGTCGGCGGAGCGCATGGATCACAGCAAGTGATGTGGTCGATTTCATATGCACGACCTCCAGCCATTTGGACATAGCGTCCACCACAATTAGGAACATTTGCCCTTGGAGAGGGCCAGCAAAATCTATATGCAATCTGGCCCAGGGTTTACCAGATGACTCCCAGCCTTGGGGTGTAGCTTGTGGGGGATCGGGTCTGACTTGCTGGCATTTGGGACACCCTCGTACCCATTCTTCGATCTCTTTGTCCAGCCCCGGCCACCAGACATACCCTCTGGCCAACGCTTTGGTGTGTACCATACCGGGGTGACCCTCGTGCAGCGACTCTAACACTCTCGTCCTGAGTTTGTCAGGAACCACCACCCTGTTCCCCCATAATACACAGCCCTTAGAAATGGATAGTTCATTTTGACGGCTTTTGTAAGGGCCGAACTCCGGTTCAACGCTTCCAACCGGCCACCCCCTCCAAACCCAGTTTAATACTCGGGACAGCACGCTATCCTTGGCCGTGTGTGCTGCAATGTCCCTGGATGATACCGGGGGTCGAGGAAGCTCCTCAATTGCCAAGACCTCACAGGCGGGGGCAGGGTCTGCGCCAATGTCCGGCACCGGGCACCGGCTGAGGGCATCCGCATGCCCAATCGCTTTCCCAGGCCGGTGCTCTAAGTCAAAATCATAAGCCTGCAAAAATATCGCCCATCTAAGCATGCGTGGGGACATGATGTTTGGCAATTGCTTATCGGGCGCAAAAATCCCCAGTAGCGGCTTGTGGTCAGTGACCAGCAAAAATCGTCTGCCAAAAATAAAATCATGGAACTTTTTGACAGCCGCTACCAACGCCAGACCCTCCTTGTCTATCTGGGCATAGTTCCGCTCTGCCGCAGATAGTGATCTAGAATAAAAAGCGATAGGCGCTTCGCTCCCATCAGGCATCAGATGGCTTAAAACTGCGCCTACTCCAAACGGTGAAGCGTCAGCAGCTAACACCAGGAGCTTGTGTTCATCATAATGCGTGAGTACGGCATTAGATGTCAGCAGCTCCTTGACTCCCACAAAAGCCTTTTCCTCGGCCTGCCCCCACTTCCATTTTGCCTCCTTGTGCAAAAGCGCGTGCAAAGGGGCCGCCACTGATGCCTTATGCGGTAAAAACGCATGATAAAAATTCAGGAGTCCTAAAAAGGATTGGAGCTCCTTCTTACTCACCGGCCTGGGGGCGTTTTGGATTGCAGATACCTTCTCATCCGTGGGGTGGACTCCCTCTGCGTCAATGCGAAACCCCAGGAAGTCCACACTTTCCACCCCGAGCGTGCATTTTGAGCGCTTAACTCTGAGGCCGGCATTTTGAAAACGCCTGAGGACCTCTTTAACCCGGTCCAGTAGTTCCTGTTCAGACCCGCCCGCAATCAGCACGTCGTCAAAATAGGGCACTGTGCCAGGTACCCCCCTTAGTAGACGTTCCATGAGGCCCTGAAAAATCCCAGGTGCTACGTTGACCCCGAATTGCAGCCTGTTCACTTTAAAAGCCCCTTGGTGGGTTACAATTGTTTGGGCCTCGGCAGCCTCCGGGGTGACAGGCAACTGCTGGTATGCCTGGGCCAGGTCAAATTTGGCGAAAATCTTGCCACCCCCCAGGGAAGCCAAAATGTGGCTTATTACCGGGACCGGGTACGAATGTTGCTGCAGCGCCTTGTTAATCGTACATTTGTAATCGGCGCATAGTCGTATGGACCCATCTGATTTGACAGGGGTTACGATCGGGGTCTCCCATTTGCTGTATGGTACTGGCTCTAAAACCCCTTGCTCAACTAGTTTGTCAATCTCTTTTTCCACCTTATGTTTGAGAGACACAGGTACTTTCCGATACTTCAACCTAATAGGTTTGACTGACGGATCTAAGTCAAACGCAACCGGGGGGCCCTTGTACCTTCCCAACCCTTCGGCAAATACATCAGGGAACAGGTCGTACAGCATGCCCCATTTATTTTCAGACATCCTGTTAATCCCAGAAATACCGATGCCCAATGGCTCAAACCAATCTAACCCTAGCAGGTTAACCCGGTCTCCCTCTGCAATCAGGAATGACAGTTTAACACATTTCCCCTTATACTCAACAGTAACAGAGTCCCGTCCGGCCAAGGGAATTCGGTTGCCCTGGAAGTCGGACACTCTGGTTCCCGCAGGCTGGAGCCGCCGCCGGCTTCGGTTCGGGAACAACTGGCGCCAGGACGCGGCAGAAATCACCGTCACGGACGATCCTGAGTCCACCTCCATTGTACAGGGTCGGCCGTCGAGGAGTGGAGTCACGGTGATCTTGCCCTGGCTGCTGGTGCGATTTACGGCCGATGCGCTCGACAAGGTCGCCGTCAACTGGCAGCTTGCTTCCGATGCTGAGGAACGGGTCTTGCCTTGGGTGCTGACTGGAGTGCCCCTCTGCGCTGACCGGTTGTTAGTTGAGGGATCCTTCTTCGCTGATCTGCAGACTCTGGCCAGATGACCACGCCGCCCACACGCTCTGCAGTCGACATCACGAGCCCAACAGGAGCCGCGCTGGTGCTTCCCGCCACAACCGGAGCAAGGCTTGACGTTGGTAGTCTTCGCTGGGGTCCGCTTGCCTCGAACCGCGTTGACGTCATCATCCGCGTCTTCGCCCTCGCTGTCTCGTTGAGCGTGTATACTGGGCTCTGCCACCCGCTGGCGGACCTCCTTCGTGGACTTCTCCGCTGCTTCCGCGGCCACGGCCTCAAGCAAACAAATTAAATTATACAGGTTTTTAAGGTGACACCACATTGTAAATTTGCAACATCTCATTTTTAAAACTGAACTCACCGGTAGGCTATGATGGTTCTTAGTGGTTATTAAAGAAGCATTTTCATATACTTAGAAGCATTTTGAAATGCCTTATTGGGGTGGTCCCTTCAATTTTAAAGCAATGGATGCCTCCCTGTTCGGGTCTGCTTGCAATTGTAGGAAAGTTCTTTAAAAACGCCAAGGCACTAAGAGGATTGTTCTGGATCTCCTCTAGTGTTGTTTCCACAGTTTGACAATCCAGGGGATCTGGGACCAGATCAGAGACGCTCACTTCTGACATAAACTTTATACAGTGATAATTCCAGGCCTTAGTTACCTATCTTTCAGGGTGCTGGGTTGCCAGATGATCTGAAGGAAAAGAGTCTTTTCTGTTTAATAGAGACTTAGTGCATGGAAATGCACAGATGTAGTTTTGCATGGCATGAAGGTTAAGAACATCAATGGATAATTAACATCCCTTTAAAGGGAGGGGGCTTCCTTTGCTACCCAGGAATATAAATAAGTTATTTCATTTGATCAGTACGAACATAGCCCTATGATCACAATGACTGTGTAAATGCAAACATTGCTGTGTAAAGGTAGGGAAATTTTTAAAGCATTCTATGAAGGTCTGGGGAAAAGGGAGCTCAAGAGCACCAGAAGCAATTTTCCTGGCAGTGAAATAAGGGTCAATTTTGCAGCCCGGGGTGTTGCTGCTTGTCAAGTGATTAAGACGGTTGCCATTTTAGGCATGTGGATACAATGCCACTGACCAGGGGGCCCCTTTGCAGCCTAAGGCCCAGGCCTTGGGCAAGTTGTGCTTTTCCTGGGGTGAAGTTTGGGACTTACTGTCCTTGGTCAGTGCCACTTCCCTGCAGCTGCCCTGGGCTATGGGTTCCCTTGCCATGTGGTAGTTTCAGTGGGACCTTGTTCAGATCAGGACTTTTGCCAATCACTGCACTCCAGTTTGGGGGTGGCGCTGTGGATTAGTGAGCTAGTGGTGACCTTTCACCTAGTCTTTGAAAATGGAATTACGAAGTTTAAAGTTATTAACGAGGTTTTGCCTTTAGGTGCTACTGGCCGTGGGACAAGATGAAGAGTCAATGTCTTCGGCCACAGCCTGGTCTTTTCGGCCACCCACCGGGCCAAGCGGAGAGGGCCCAGAGTGCGGAGAGTCCAGCTGGCAAGGCCCTTGGTGACAAGCTGAGGCTGTCCTTGCGATGATAAGAGCAAGGTGGCCTGGAGTGCAGATAGTCTGGTCGGCTATTCTGCTTCGCCGTGAGCGACATAGACATGGTGCTACGACTGGAGACTGACCTTGCGATGATAAGAGCAAGGTGGCCTGGAGTGCAGATAGTCTGGTCGGCTATTCTGCTTCGCCGTGAGCGACATAGACATGGTGCTACGACTGGAGACTGACCTTGTGATGATAACAGCAAGGTGACCTGGTGTGCAGATAGTCTGAATGGCTATTCTGCCTTGCTATGAAGGGCAAGGCCCTGGTGTTACATGTGGAAGCCAACCTTGTAATGATAAGAGCAAGGTGGCCCAGAGTGCAGATATTCTGGTTGGCTATTTTGACTCGCCATGGAGGGCACGGCCCTGGTGTTTCAAGCGGAGGCTAACCTTGCAATGGAAAAGCAAGGTGGCCCGGTAGTGCGGGTGTGGGGTCGGTTATTCTGCCCCACCACGTATGGCACAATGGGGAGACCCCCACTAGGCGTTAAGCCACCCACCAGTTGAAGAAGATCATGGAGGGTGGTGGGGTTCCAGGACCCATATAGGGCTGACAGGGTGCACCTATCAAACAAGGGCAATGGGTTAATTTTGCTGGACTTGCGGCAAGGGATTCGGTCAACCTTGGGTTTTTGGCGGGGAGCAAAGAACAAAGCAGAGGCTTGGTCTTGGCTGTGGCAGGTTGGTGCGGGCAAGAAACCGGAACCGGTGAGCACCTTACGGCAATTTTCCCCATTAGGGAACAGGGGGTCATCAGGAACTGCCTTCGGATTTCTAAGGTCCGGGGTGGGGAATGGTGATCACCTCCTCTGGGAACCTCTTAGGGTATGCTCCTCTCTGCAAGTTGGAAGGCTTCAGGGGTAGGCGCTCCTAGGTGGCGACCAGTTTGCTGGGCTGCCGGTTGCGAGCCAGACCGATGGCTCAAGACCGGAGCTGGGTGACCCGCCCGAGAAAAGGGCAAAGAGGTTGGTCAAGTGAATGACACCTGCCTTGCCCATTCCATGCTCGCTTAGCTGGTCCCTTGCTGCAATGCTATGTTAAATAGTTAATAAAGTGGCCCTTGTTTACTTCCAAACTGTTGTCTGTCTCGTTATTCCGCCTGGAGGGGCAAAGTATTATGATTAAATGTTGTATTGTGCTGGATAATATATTAGAATTGGGCAAGTAATATATTATAAGTAATAGTTGTATTATTATGAGTTAGAGGGTTTAAGATTACTGTGATAACTGTATTATAAGTTGATTAAGGACCTTATGTTCTTGAGCAGAAACAGGAATGCAAAGTATTGGTAAAGTACTAAAATTTGTAACTAGGTAATTAGAAAGGAAATACAAATAACAGAATTTCTATCAATTTTATTAAGTTGGTTTAAGATAAGGGATTACGTGTAAAGGTAATGATCAAGAGAGTCTAAGCAGTAATTTGAATAGGTGAAAGGTGCTAGTGGGAGGTTTTTTTTGTTTTTTGTTTTCTTTTATTTTTTATATACCGGTCGTAATGGTTCAGCGTTTCACACACGCACCGCTTTGTTTCCCCACGGTTTGTTTTTTTTAAAAAAGTCCGTCTTATAGCGATATATCGATATACCAGTATTCCAATGTATTCCAATGGGATCGGTATAGCGTTATATCGATATATCGATATAAGCCGAACGTTCAAAAAAAAACCCGCGCGGCCGAAAAAAGGCGGGAAAGAACCGTATCGGAACCGGGAGAGGGAACGGGAGACTCCTCGGAAGCGGTTGACAGGTAAATCGCTTCCCTCCCGGTTCCTATACGGAACAGAGACTTTTGAGTGTGAAATAGCAGTCAGATCCCGGTAGGGAACCGATTCTCAACCGGGTTCTGTCTGAAATGACAGACCAGCACCTGGTTGAGAATCGGTTCCCTACCGGGAGAAAGCGCCTGTCTGAAATTCCCCGTTGTGTTGCAATGAGTATTTAAGGTGATGAGCTAAAGGTTTTAGATCAATATTCAGGACTGTCTACTTTAGGAATAAACTTGGTTATGGTATTCATACTGAAGATAAGAATGGTTTCATGAGGGAAATGATTCCAAAAGGACCTTAAGGTGATTAATTAGTGGGAGATTTAAATAAATGTGGTATTGGGTTAAACTAGGGCTGAAAAACTAAGAATTAAGATTGTGTTAGATTGAATTTTGGGGTCTTGTAACTAAAATGTATGGGCAAAAGAGAATGTAAACATATCAAGTATAAGTATACCAGTTGATTTATATGAAGTGTGGAGACCTTGGTTGAACTGTGATGTTATGTTTTGTTGTTGTGTGTTTGTATAGTGTTTGTATAGTATAAAATCCTAATATATATATATATATTTTAAAAAAAGCGTTTACTGTGAATATAGTAGCAGCAGCCACTGGAGGATCAGGAGGACTAGTAAGTATCCAGGCCTGTGCGTCCATTCCCCCTTCAGGTTCCCTTCATTTTATTTCCCCTTCTCGTTTTCCCTTCCTTCCCTTGGCCTTTCCTTCATTTCCATTTATTCCTCGTCTTCTGTGATTCTTTTCCAAAGTGAAGAGGGAGGTATTGCATTTGGCCCTGTCTCCGGTAGCAACCATTTTGGGGTGGCACTCACTGCACCTCTCAAAATTCCAAAGGTACTTATTTATTTATTTATTTTTATATTAGACAGACAAACAGACCAACATAGATGCATACAGTCCAGGGTTTCATATCAGTCTTTGGTTTGACTTCTATATTACCTCATACAATAACTGTTTAAAGTATTACCCTTCTGAATCACCATGTATTTTGAAATATATTTTGCATTATAGTAAGATATACATTTTATTATTTCTTCTTATATAATTGTTATGTCAATATCGTTCATTTATTATAGTCTTTTAACCAAGTATAAAATCTTGTCCATGTGTTTTCAAAGCTTGTTTCATCTCATCTTCTGAGAATTAAAGTCAGTTTATCCATTTTGGCTGTCTCGAGTATTTTCTTTATAGTCTCTTCTTTTGAGGGTACTTCTTTGTTCCTCCAATATTTGGCATATAAAGTCCTTGCAGTAGTTACTACATGTATAATAAGATAAAAGTCTTGTTTTGCAACAGAGTTATGATCATGAGAGAACTCCCAAGAACAATTTTGCAAGATAGAAGAAGGTACAAAGCGCTAGCAGACAAACTGAAGACCATGAATATCAGGTTCAGATGGGAGATTCCACAAGGGTTGTCCTTTAGTTACAAAGGAGGAAGAGTTGTCATTAGATCGGTGGAAGATATGTATAGATTTAAAGGGGACAATTTAGATGACTTTGGTGAAATATAAAAAAAACTGCACAATGGAAGTTAAGCTGTTGTCATGGAATGTTAATGGACTAAATTCACCGAATAAGAGGAATAGAATTAAGTGTTGGATACAAAAACAAAAATGCAATGTGATATGCTTGCAAGAAACTCATATTAAAAGACAAAACGAAAAACTTTTAATAAACAAGGTTTTGGGAGAAGAATTTTATTCTCTGACTGTAAATAAGAAAAAAGGAGTTGTCACTTATGTTAATGCAGCATTACAACCGAAAGAAATTTTCAAAGACTCTGAAGGTAGATACGTTGGGGTGGAAATTTTAGATCAACAGAAGAAAATACTGATAGTAAATATATATGCACCCAACGGAGCAAAAGAATTTTTTTTTAAAGATTTGGCAAACCAAATGCAACAACAAACTTATGAACAAGTAATTATGGCTGGAGACTACAACGGGACAGTTGAAGTTTTGGATAGACAACCACAAAAGGGACACGGACAAAGTGGTAAATTGCCAAAGATTTTTTTTGACTTAGTACTACAAGAGAAATTGGAAGATGTATGGAGAAAATGGAACCCTA
>NW_015169807.1:568656-588785 GCF_001447785.1 Gekko japonicus | reverse complement strand
CTAATGTAAAAGAAAATTGTTATAAAATGATGTATAGATGGTATATGACACCTAAGAAAATAGCAAATATGAACCAGAATATGTCTAGCAAATGTTGGAAATGTAAGAAACATGAGGGCTCATTTTATCACATGTGGTGGACATGTGATAAAGCTAGGGACTTTTGGACAAAAGTCCACAGTGAAATGCAAAAGATTCTAAAATGTTCTTTTAAGAAAACACCTGAAATTCTGCTCTTAGGTTTAAAAATGGAAGAACTGAATGTAACAAAAAAGACAATGTTCTGGTATCTGATAACAACGGCAAGAATGATATATGCTCAATATTGGAAGCAAGAAAAAATACCAGACCTGGAAGAATGGATACAAAAAGTTCTGTTCATGGCTGAGATGGACAAAATAACTAAAAAATTGAACAACAAAGAAGACCAAGAATTTTTCGAAGAATGGAAAGACTTTAAGATATATTTAGAAAAGAACTGGGACGTGAGACAAAATTTACTATGTTTAGAACAATATTAAGTACTTGATGTTATCCTGAGTTTATCTATGTGGGACATGAGGGAAGTGCATTGCGGGAAGCCTTTCGGGGGAGGGAGGGAAAAGGGAATATTTAACCAACTGATAAAAAGATGCAAAATGTGATATTAATGGAAAATAAAAAGTCTTTTGACCAAAAAAAAAAAAGTCTTGTTTTTTTTACAGTTTTGTGGCATTATATTCAAAAGAAATAATTCAGGTATAAACAGTATGGTACATTCCAGCCAACCTAATAGTAAGTCATGTCCTTCCAAGGTCACCCTTGGATTTTCTAATATAATCCATTCTCTTAAACATGTCAGCTTTATAATATAAGTGCCAATCTGTAAAGCAAATCCAGCTCCTTCGTTAGCATTTTGTAGTGCTTTTAGTTTTATTCTTGGTCTCTTGTTCTGCCATATAAAAAGTTACATCAATTTATCAAGTTCTATAAAATATTTTTGATCTTGAAGAACTGGAATTGTTTGGAATAAAAAGATCAATCTTGGTAAACTATTCATTTTTATTCTGATTATCCTTCCCATCAAAGATATTTGTAAGTTTTTCCATCTTCCCAAGTCTTTCTTAATCTCCAGTCTAAATTTCATGTAGCTAACTTCCATCAGAGAGCTACATCTATCTGTTATAATTATTTACAAGTATTTCACCTTTTTTTTGGATTTCTAGGCCTGATAGTTTTTGTATCTGTTGGTTCTGATCTTTAGTCACATTTTTCGTTAATATCTTTGTTTTGTTAAAGTTTATTTTCAATCCAGCCACCTGACCATAGTCTTGTTAACATTTTCAAAAGTTGCATAATAGAATCAAGCAGATTTTCTAATATAAAGACTAAATCATCTGCAAAAGCTTGCAATTTATATTCTTCTCCTCTCACTTTGAGTCCTTTTAGATGTATATTTTGTCGAATCATATTATTCAATATTTCAAACACAAATATAAAGAGAAGTGGTGATAGTGGGCATCCTTGTCTAGTTCCTTTCTGTATTTCAATACTTCATGTCAAATCTCTATTGACAAGAAGCCTCGCTCGTTGCTTAGTGTAGATTGCTTTAACCATTGTAAAAAAGTCTTTGCCACATTGTGAAGATGATAGTGCTAGCATAAAGTTCCAGTTAACATTATTGAATGCTTTTTCAGCAGCTAAAAAAAAATCAAAGCCAGTTGTTTTTCTGGGTGTACTTCAAAATATTCTATCACATTCAATATAGGCCTTACATTGTTTCTAAGTTGTCTTTTGGGCAAAAAACCTGCTTGAACTTGATGAATTGTATGTATCAAAACTCTCTTCAATCTTGCAGCCAATATAGAAGCATAAATTTTATAATCTACATTTGAGAGATTGGTCTATAGTTTTTAATTTCTTTTTCATCTGTATTTTGTTTATATATCAGCATTATCAAGGCTTCATTCCATGTTTCTGGCATTTTGCTTTCCATTATTATATTTTGTATTACATGTTTTAAAGGTAATATCAATTGATCTTCAAAAGTCTGATAAAATTCTGCTGGAAAACCATCAGGGCCTGGAGTCTTCCCCTTTTTTTGTTTTTTTAGTGCTTCTATCAGTTCTAAAAAAGTTATTAGTGCGTTTAAAATTTTCCTTTGTTCCTCAGTAGATTTCTTTACATTATACTTTTCTAAAAAATCTTTAATTTCCACTTGTGTAGCTTCTCTTTTTTGATATAGTTTCTCATAGAAAATTTCAATAATCCTTTTTAAGTCTTTAGGTATATTTTTCTCTTCTCCTTTTTTATCCCTCAGGATTTTTATATTTATTTTCTCTCTCTTTTCATAGCTTACAGGCTAGCCATCTAGTTGGCTTATTAGCATTTTCAAAATAATTTCGCTTTGCATTAGTAATTTTTATCCATTTCTTGTGTTAGCAAAAAGTTCATTTGGTGCTGTAGAAATTTCAATTTCAATCTAGACTTGAAGATTTCTGTTTCATATCCTCTTCTTGTTTCTTGATTTGTTCCTTGATTTGCATAAATTTCTCAGTCTTTTGTCTTCTAATGTGAGCAACTTCTCTAATTATCTAACCTCTCGCATAAGCCTTGAATGCATCCCAGACAATTCTGATAGATATATCTGGTTGTATATTTTGTTTAAAAAACATCTGAAATTCCTTTTTAGTCTCTATTACAAACTTATTCTTCAATAAAAGTGTATTTAAAGTCCATCTGCTTTTCTTTGGTGCATCTTGAAATCTAAGTAGAACAGGCATATGATCTACGAAGGTTGCAGGTAATATTTCCACTTCTAATAAGTCATTCCCAGTTGTTGACGATACCCAGCACATATCTATTCTTGACCATGATTTAGTCTGGCTGAGTAGAAAGTAAAGTCTTTTTATTCAGGTTCCTGACTTTCCACGAATCCACCAAGTTGTGTTCTTCTTCCAATTGTAGAAATGCCATAGAAAGTTCATTGCCTTTTTTCTGTTTCCCAGTTTTTCTATTATAATCTCCAATCAAACAAATCTCATCAAAATTTTGTTTTGAAATAAGTTCTTGCAGGGATTCATAGAACTTTTCTTGATATTGATTTGGTGCATATATGTTTACAATCAGGGTTGTTTTACCTTGTCTTTGTATTTGGATTGTCAGGACTCTACTGTCTTCAGAGTTATAAAGGATCTCAGGGTGTAGATGTTCTTTCACATATGTGACTACTCCTTTTTTCTTCTTCCTCTTGTCTGCAGAAATGAAAACTTTTGCAAAGTTTTTAACTTCCAAATATTTTTGATCTGATTGTTTTATGTGAGTCTCTTGAAGGTATATAACATCCAGTTGCATCTTTTTTAATTGCTAAAATAGCTGTCTTCTTTTTTGAGGTGCATTTAAACCATTGACATTTATTGAGATTATCTTCATTTTTCTTCTATCCATCTTGCAATTTTCTGTTTATATCATCTTTACTCTTGTGTTGAAGTCTTTTAACTATTTGTGATGCTGGAATCTTTGTTGCTTTCTTGATTTTTGTTATTTTTCCGGTTGTCCTTGCTGCTCCTTGTACATCCTGGTCTTCCTCTTCCATCAATTCTGGCTCTTCTTCAGTTCTCAGTTCTTCTCCATAGGTTTTAATGATTTCTTCCACCTTAAACATTGAATTAATTCTATATCTTTTCCCCTTAAAGGTAAAGAGGATGCCTTCAGGAAATAGCCATCTATATGTAATCTCATTTTTCCTCAAAATGCCTGTTAACTCTATATATTCATTCCATTTTTCTCTCACTCTCCATAGGATCTCCTACAAAATTGTTATGTCTGTATTTTCTATTTGGAGTGGAGTTTCACTTGCAAATTAGAGGATTTCATCTCTTAAAGTTGTTTTCATGAAATCTTACACGAACTTCTCTAGGAAGATTATTTCTTTTTGCATATGCAGAATTCATTCTTTAAGCCACATCAATTTCATTGAAGAGGGAGGTATTGCATTTGTTTCTGTCTCCTGTAGCAACCATTTTGGGGTGGCATTTACCACACCTCTCAAAATTCCAAAAGTACTTATTTATTTATTATTAATATTTATATCCCTCCCATCCTGTAAACAGGCTCAGGATGCGTTATGACATTTACATAGATACAATAAATTTTTAAAACACATTATAAGTATATAAAATCAATAATCATAGCTTGCCGTACGGAGAGTCCGGCCCATTGGTATAGGTAGGTATGGCTGGTTATCAGTGGGTTCTTGTTAATGAATCTTGTTCTTGTTTTCCTAGCTCCACAACCAATATCCCTTGTGATGGGACATAGATGGGAAGAAGCCCGAGCATTTCTGTATCTCTGATTTTTTCCATTCCAGTTAAAGGAAGAGCACCTACGCCCACTGCTATATCTCCCCTGCCCCGTAATCACTGGTATCCCTGACCCTTGCATAGCCCCCCTTCATCGATGCTGTCAACCCCAACACTTTCCAACAATCAGCAGAGGCTATAACCATCCAAATTATAAAACCTGCCTGGCTCATCACTGACCTTTTGTCTAAACCAAGTACTCTGTTTACCTTCTCCAGCTATTTAAATTACTATCTAATTTACCCACCCTATTACAGCTAAACCAGTTGGGTTGACACTTTAAACAACTATGATCAGTCTGATCAGTCTGATCAACTCCAAAATAACAATCCAATTTGATTAAAATATCAGTAAACATTTCGTCAGTGGGGGGAAAATAGGTTGGGGGGAAATTCATATAAACCAGTCAATCAATAACCACCCCACCCCACCACATTAACATTATGAAATAATTGATTAATTAATACCATATAAAGATACAATTTAATCAGGGCTTAAAATGGTTGGAGACCTCAATGTAGCCAAGCATTATTTAAACAAGCTTTATTTAACACAGATTTAAACTGGTTAGTTCTTCCCACCATTGATGGGTTGCAACTTTCACTGAAGGACTCAGTTAAAAACTTAGGAGTTCTATTGGACCCAGGTCTCCTCTTAAAAAAAACCAACAACCCTGCAACTGGGTTTCCCCCCAGCTGCATTTAGTTTAGAGGTAGAACCTACTTCTGCATCTCGGTGCCGGCCTGGATTGTTGCGGCCACGGATGTGGTTGACACTGTGCTGATCTCCAGCCACTTGGAGTGCGAGTCCACGGTTATGAGGAACAGCTGTCCTTGGAAAGGCCCCGCGAAGTCTATGTGTAGCCTCGACCATGGCCTTTGGGTCACCTCCCAGGATTGCGAGGGCGCCTTCGGGGGACTGGGGCAGACCGCTTGGCATGTGGCACAGCTTTTGACAAGGGTTTCAGCCTCTGCCTCGATACCCGGCCACCACATGTAGCTGCGGGCCAGGGCCTTCATTCTCATGATGCCCGGATGAGCTTCGTGGAAATCCCGGAGGACCTGTTTTTGGAGGGCACGGGGTACCACCACCCTATCTCCCCACAGCAAACACCCCTTGTCTGCTGAGAGTTCGTATTGGTGGCTTTTGAAAGCAGTGAATTCCTGCCCCTCTGGTTCCACGGGCCACCCCCTCACCACCCAGCCGAGAACATGGATGATAATGGGGTGTTTGGCGGAGTATCGGGCGATGTCGGCGGCCTGCAGCGGGGCATCCAGAAGGTCCTCCCATTTCAAAATCGCATAGGCAAGGGCAAGCGGCTCAATGCGCCGGCATGACCCATGGCCTTCCCGGGCCGGTGCTGCAGCGTAAACTTGTAGCCCGCGAGGAAAATGGACCACCACAAGACAAGAGGACTTGGGGCGTCCGGCGGTCTGTTGTGAAAAGTCCGAGCAGGGATTTATGGTCTGTGATGATGGTGAAGTGGTGCCCGTAGACAAAGTTGTGGAATTTCTTCATGCCCGCCACGATCGCCAACCCCTCGTAGTTGCGTTCTGCCACAGAAAGGGTCCGTGAGTAGTATGTGACGGGCACCTCATGGCCATCCAGGAGACGGTTTGCCACCACCACACCCACACCATATGGGAACAGGCCAGGACCACAGGCAACTTCTCATCGAAGTGGGCCAGCTGAGGGTTGGCGACGAGTAGAGCCTTGACCCCTTTGAACGCTGCAGCCTCCCATGGCCCCCACTGCCATGGGGATTGTTTGTCGAGGAGGCGATGAAGGGGCTCTGCTACCGCCGCCTTGTGGGGAAGAAAAGCATGGTAGAAGTTCAGGAGCCCTAAGAACGCCTGGAGGTCCTGCTTCGATTTGGGCGCTGGCGCCTCAACGATGGCCTTCACCTTGTCACAGGCGGGGTGGAGGTCAGATGCGTCGACAGTGAACCCCAGGAAGTCCACTGATGGCACCCCCAGCAAACACTTCCCCCTCTTGAGCTTTTACCCAGCATCGTGGAACCGGCGGAGGACGGCGCGGAGGCGGTCCACGAATTCGGGTGGTGAGGCGGTGGCGATCAAAACATCGTCGAAAAATGGGGTGACTCTGGGGATCCCTTTGAGAAGAGAATCCATTAGACACTGGAACATTCCCAAAGCTACACTCACTCCAAATTGCAGTCTTGCAATATTTCTGGAACCGACTTTGCAGGCAATCTCGTGGCTGGTGAAGTCACGGGTTTTGACTTCAGCCAGAACATTCTGTTGCATTGCTAATCTATTTTGTTATGATACTCCCAGTTTCAGCAAGCACCAACAAACAGAGTCTTGAAATCTGAACTGCACACAAAATGTGTTTCCCAAAAATTTTGGCGCCTGCCAGGGTTGCTAACACGTGGCTGATGAATGGGACCGGATATGAGTGATCCTGTAGGGCCCGGTTAATAGTACATTTATAGTCCACACAGATGCGGACGGACCCGTTGGGCTTGACGACCGTTACGATAGGTGTTTCCCATTTTGCGTTTGCCACCAGTTTCAAGATCCCCTGGGCGACCAATTAGTCCAACTCTGCATCTATCTTCGGTTTGACCGACAAGGGCACATTTCGATAGTGCCGCTTGGGACCTGCGTATGCTTGGTGGACCTCCTGATCCTCAGGGTCGTCTGGCTCGACCTGCAGGGCTGCGGCCGTGGTGCGGTGTAACCGCTCCCAGGTGATGGCAGTGGCTAGGGCATCTGCGGCCAGATGGCGGAGCTCCGCAAGGAAATCCGTGGCTGTCTCCCGGGCGAGCTGGCTCCGGTTGTAGAACGCCAGCCAACAGGTCATTTCCGATGGCTTTCGAGCATAGTGGTCTTGCACCGCTTTGACAATCTGGTCAAAGGAGCAGGCATCGAGGTCTGTCGGGGACAGCAAGCATTCTGCAGGAGGCGAGGAGGAAGCCTCTCTTTTGTGTGTCGTCCGTTACCTTGTAGAAGGCGAGCGCGGATGTTACGCCTCATACCCATGCACCCCAGTCTTGTGGGCGAGCCGTGTCAAAAGTACAGGCCCGAGTGCTTGTGAGTTAGGGCTGCCAACCTCCAGTTGGGGCCTGGAGATCTGGAATTACAGCTGATATCCCGACTACAGGGATTACTTCTCTTGGAGAAAATGGCTACTTTGCAAAATAGACTCTATGGCACTATGCCTCTCTTAGGTCTGTCCCCAAACCCCACCCTTCACAGACTCCACAACCCGGAGCAGATAACCCTTCTACGAGGTGAGTATCTGGACTCTTATGTTCCTGGTTCTGAAAAAATACTGACATAAGAGTAATTATGATAAATTCCAAGATGGTGGAAGAGGAATAGATTATGAAAAAAAAACATATGAAACCTAAAAAAATACCGGTGTCAAGAGAAATGTTTTCCAATTTACAAAAGAAGAGAGAAACAGTTTTGAACAAGTTTGAACAAAGAAAACCTGTTAGGATACTGGTTGAAATTAGGGCCAAGATTTACACAGCAAAAAGAAAAGCTACACCAAATTTGTTCTTTCATGCCACAATCCTGTTCTGATTTTATTTTCCTTGTGATACCTGTGACCAGAAGCATTTTATTTAACCATATTCCCTTCCTTCTCCAACTCTCCACCCCCCCTCATCTTCTTTCCTCTTCTCAGACATTTGCAACAATGGTTAGGGTCTGTTCCCATGGACACAAGGAGTTTATGGGACAAAGCATAACATGCACATTTGTTGCAACTATGTATCTCCTGCTTTCTCCCATAAACTCATTGCATCCATGGGAACGGTTCCTGACCCAGCCAATGGACTGTGTGTTCTTCTCATTATTGCTGGCTCTTTTCTAAACTTCCATCCTTGTGTGACATCCAGGTGAGCTTGCTATCCAGAAAGGAACATCTGGAAAAACTCTCTTCAGTGCTACCTTTGCCTTCATTCTACAGCTTAATTCCAAACAATTTTCTCAAGTGCCATCCAGACTGAAAATGTTCAAGAGATGCCTGTGTGTGTGTAAATATGAATCCAGTCCAAAGATAAACCAAACTGGTAAGAACTTCGACTCTAGCATGGACATATGCTGGGAATGACAATTGTTATGGATGCAAAGTATATTGACTTGATGAGGAATGCTGAGGATGTGGATGCTGTTCAGTGCTGGATTTGGAACTAGGAAATTTAGATTGAAATCCCAGCTCTGCACCAATCTTACTGTGTGGTCTTGGCTAATTTATTATCTCAGCCTCTATTCTTCATCTATAAAATGGGAATAATACTTGCAAAAAATCCCACACCCTTGCCTGATTTTTTTTTTTGCAATATTCTCTGTAGCTAGCAAGAATTAAAAAAACAAAATAAAACAAACCCCCTTAAATAATTAAAAATAGGGGATGGGTTGGATCCAAACTAAATCTTCCATCAGCAGAATGGAGATTTCCTGTCTTCTACTTCCCACTGCAGCCCACTGGGCTTAAATGTTTTCCCTGGGGCACAAGAGGATCAGAAGGGGTCAGGGCAGTAGGAAGAGGGAATCAGTTGAAATTAACAGTTTAGTCTGGATCCAACCTGATTTTTTAACAGGTAAACATGATAACACAGAATCAAACCACTCAACTTTTTGTTGCCAGGTGTCCACTAAAAGGAGTACTGAAGGATGATAGGGAAATGGCTGTGAAGCTAAATGCATTTTTTGCCTCTGTCTTCACTTTTTATTTTATTTATTTATTATTTGACTTTTACCCCGCCCTCCCGCCGAAGCGGAAGATGAGAAGTGCTTGTCCACTCCAGAACCGCTGATTTCAGGAGGGGTGTTGAAAGACCTGAGCCAGATTGAGGTGACGAGAGAGGAGGTCCTAAAACTGATAGACAACTTAAAAACTGATAAATCACCAGGCCCAGATGGCATACATCCGAGAGTTCTGAAAGAACTCAAATGTGAACTTGTGGATCTCCTTACAAAAATATGTAATCTTTCCTTAAAATCTGCCTCCATTCCTGAGGACTGGAAGGTAGCTAATGTCACTCCCATCTTTAAAAAGGGTCCCAAAGGAGATCTGGGAAATTACAGGCCAGTCAGTCTGACGTCGATACCGGGTAAATTGGTGGAAACCATTATTAAGGAAAGAATTAGTAGGCACATAGATGAACAAAACCTATTGAGGCAGACTCTGAAAGAGAAGATCTTGTCTCACTAACCTGTTAATGTTCTTTGAGGGGGTGAACAAACATGTGGACAAGGGGGATCCAATAGATATTGTTTACCTTGACTTCCAGAAAGCTTTTGATAAAGTTCCTCATCAAAGGCTCCTAAGTAAGCTCAAAAATCATGAGATAAAAGGACAAGTCCTTTTATGGATCAAAAACTGGCTAATTAACAGAAAACAGAGAGTGAGTATAAATGGGCAATTTTCTCAGTGGAGGGAGGTAAGCAGTGGGGTACCGCAAGGATCAGTACTTGGTCCACTGCTTTTTAACTTGTTCAGTAATGATTTGGAGTTGGGAGTAAGCAGTGAAGTGGCTAAATTTGCGGATGATACGAAGTTGTTCAGGGTGGTGAAAACCAGTGAGGATTGTGAGGCACTCCAAAGGGATCTGTCAAGGATGGGCGAGTGGGCGTCAACATGGCAAATGGGGTTCAATGTGGCCAAGTGCAAGGTGATGCACATTGGAGCCAAAAATCCTAACTATAAATACACATTGATGGGGTCTGAACTGGCAGAGACTGATCAAGAGAGAGATCTTGGAGTTGTAGTAGATAACTCACTGAAAATGTCGAGACAGTGTGTGACTGCAATACAGAAGGCCAATGCTATGCTTGGGATTATTAAGAAGGGTATTGAAAACAGATCAGCCAGTATCATAATGCCCCTATATAAATCAATGGTGCGACCTCATTTGGAATACTGTGTGCAGTTCTGGTCACCACACCTTAAAAAGGATATTATAGCTTTGGAAAAAGTGCAGAAGGGCGGGAAACTGACATGGCCGCCTAAAGCTTTCCCTCCGCTCCCTCTGATCTCTCTTCACCTCCCCCACCAATCTACACTGCACTAAGCTACTTAAATTTTATGGAGAACGAAACCAGAAAATCGGAACATCCCAACCTGAAAAAGCAAAAGAAAGTCCAGACGCACACGAAAACACCAGAAACAGAATTGAATTCTGGCCTCAGAAACGCTGCGGTAGGCAAAATGGCGTCGGGCGGCACTACTAAAGAAATAGAATCAACCCCGATCTCAGCAGTTGACTTAAAGACAACTCTAGCTACAATGGAAAAAAACTTTCTAGAGCAGATGTCCGCTATGTTTAAGCCACTATACGATCGATTTGACAAAATGGAAAACGAATTAACAGACACTAAAAATATCGCTGAAGGAGCACTACAAAGAAGCATTCACAACCAGAATGATATACAGCGAATACACACAACTGAAGAAATCTTAGCCGAAAAGACATTACGTCTGGATCTCTCCATGCGCCAAAATAATCTGAAGCTGAGAGGACTGGGGGAGAAGATTGAAGAGAGAGGAGATCTAGCTAGCCACATCTCCTCATGGCTCTCGCAGATAATAGCCTCCGAAGGTGATCAATCACGCTCCGTCACCAAAGCCTACCGTCTCGGACCGACTTCCCTTCTACGTACAAGACCATCCCGAGACATAATGATCACCCTACTAGATACCAGATATAAGAAAAAAATTCTATCAGAAGCAAGACAAAAAGGACACCTACTCTACAATGGCTCCAAAGTTGAAGTTTTCCCTGATCTCCCAAAAGAGGCAATGCTGAAAAGAAAAGAATTAAAACAAATCACGAGCAGCCTGATGGAAGCTGATGTAAGATATACTTGGATAACGCCGTTAATTCTTCAAGTCTCATACCGTGGCAAAGTACACAAGATCTCCTCAATAGAAGAAGGCTCCAGACTACTAAGAGAACTAAACATAGACTCCCAAATGGACTACTCCAGACAAAGTAACAAACGTCGCCATTCCTCTTCAGCTTCTCCTCCACCAGAACTGCTAGAGCAGGGAGCTTATGCCTCTGAAAGTTAAGTACATACACTGAAGGAGGGGGGGGGGAGATTTATCTATTGAAAATCTGAGCCGTGAAAACTAAGATCCTGCAAAGCATGTCTGAAGCCTTAATGACTCTAGTGCTCAGTTGTATACTTAAAATTTGAAGCCTTAAAGTTATTAGTTCTGAACTGGCTCATTGTTGAAGTTTTTAATAGAGTTTTCAACTTTATCTGTTAGACTTTCAAATGGTCTATTCCAAACAAAGTAACAAACGTCGTCATCCCCCTTCAGCTTCTCCACCACCAGAACTGCAAGCAGGGAGCTTATTGCCTCTGAAGGATAAGTACATACACTGAAGGAGGGGGGGGGGAGATTTATCTATTGAAAATCTGAGTCGTGAAGATTAAGATCCTGCAAAGCACATCTGAAGCCTTAATGACTCTAGTGCTCAGTTGTATACTTAAAATTTGAAGCCTTAAAGTTATTAGTTCTGAACTGGCTCATTGTTGAAGTTTTTAATAGAGTTTTCAACTTTATCTGTTAGACTTTCAAATGGTCTATTCCAAACAAAGTAACAAACGTCGTCATCCCCCTTCAGCTTCTCCACCACCAGAACTGCAAGCAGGGAGCTTATTGCCTCTGAAGGATAAGTACATACACTGAAGGAGGGGGGGGGGAGATTTATCTATTGAAAATCTGAGTCGTGAAGATTAAGATCCTGCAAAGCACATCTGAAGCCTTAATGACTCTAGTGCTCAGTTGTATACTTAAAATTTCAAGCCTTGAAGTTAATAGTTCTGAACTGGCTCATTGTTGAAGTTTTTAACAGAGTTTTTAACTTTGTCTGTTCTATACTGTATATTTAAGTCTGACAAGCTTCATACAAAAAAAGTTTGGTTTTCCTATGCTGTTTAATTTTGGTTTACAGTGCATAGTTTGCCATAGAATATACTTGGGGGGGGGAGGGAGGAAAGAGGGAGGGGACTCTAAGAGTTGTATTTAAAATAACAGAAGGCTCTTCACTCTCTGTATCTGTTTGCTGGGGGAAAGTAGAGAACATATGTTCAACCCAGCCTCCCGTTTCAAAAATTTGTAACGGGAGAACAGAGAGTGTTTTTAACAGGAGTTAGTGTTATAATCTGGTTAAAAACAACATTAGTCTTACAATCTCCTTGTTTAACTTTACAGACCAGTATATTAGACCTCATACAGTTTATGCTATTAAGAAAAAATTATATAATCATATCAAATCATTTTAAAGTGTTATAGTGTTAGAATCATTTAATCAATTTTATACTATTAATTCAAGCTCTACTGTTCCATCTCTTTTATACAAAGGTAGTATTCTATTGCCAATTTAAAAAATAAATACATTTTTCTACATAAATCTTACTCGACCTTTCAACATACTGGACAAATACCCTATCAAGTATTAAAATCTTATATAATTCATAGTGAGATAAAGAATTTTACTTCTAAGAGATATAACTCACTACTCCTTCCTACACAACTCAATATATCTTAAATAGGGATCTGGTGCTTAAATTAATTAATAATCCAATTATTCCATTACAGTTTTTAATATATTTATAATTGGTTGCATTTTTACTAGTGGCATATTAGTTTGACAAATTAATTAATTTTAACTGATTCCATTGATTTGTTACTCTCATAGATCTATATAACCTCAATCTCGCTTTACTCAAAACATCTAGAGTAAACCGTATTAGGTTTCAAACCAAATTAATAAATTGACACATAAAAATCCTTCAGAGCCTTAGACTCAACACAAAGTGCATAATCTCCCATACAACTTTATCATTCAATCAACTCAATTTATTACAGTAATATTATTATTTCATCACTTGGTCCACATTAGTTTAGAATTGTTATCACATTGATAGACTATTATTTTAAAAACAATCCATACCAATCTCGAAAACTACTTGAATTACATACAGGACTATAATTTATACTGAAATCTAACACCCAGCTCTAATAATTACAAAATTTTCCATTATTTTGTTTTGCAAAAGACTAAGATCAATTTTCAATATCCAGAAATATTGTCTACAATACAAAAGCCAAGGCAATGCAATCACAACTCAAAATTATCTCATCTAATGTCCGCGGATTAAATAATCCTATCAAAAAACGTAGAATTCTAAACAATTTGATGAAAATGAAACCAGACATAATTTTACTTCAAGAAACGCATTTGAAGAAAACTGAAAAGGAGGTGTTTCGCACCAAAAAAATCCAATCTCAATTTCTGGCTCCGGGCAATTCGAAATCCAGGGGAGTAGCCATCTTACTGTCTCACAATTTGCGCTTCACGTTAACTTCAATTAAAAAAGATGCACTGGGTAGATTCATATTTATTAAAGGAACACTTGAAAACAGACCAGTAACTATTGCAACTTTATATGCTCCAAATAGTGGGCAAATAGAATTTCTCAGGATTACTCTGGCCAAACTTAAGGACTTTGCAGATGGAGATATTATTTTAGGAGGTGACTTTAATTTAGTTATTGATACACATGTAGATAAATCATATCATTCCCCATTAGCACAGAAACCCAAAAAACGTTTTACTCCACTAGAAGAACTACTGAAAAACCATGACCTTATAGACATTTGGCGTACAACTCATGCAGGAGAAAAAGACTATACATATTTCTTTGCGAGACATAATGTGCACACGCGAATCGACCTCATTTTATTATCATCATCCATACTAAGTAATGTCTTAACAACTAAAATAGAACCCTCAAAATGGTCTGACCATGCATGGTTAGAATGTGTATTAAACCATTTTGATCAAAGCAAAAAGCATAGGCAATGGTCTTTGAATATATCTTTATTGGATAACCAAATTTTTAAAGAAGAAATGGAAGAAGAAATAAACAGATATCTCTTAAATAATTCACAAGATGAAACTTCTCCCATCATGTTGTGGGATGCTTTGAAGCCAGTCTCACGAGGATTTATCATCTTGAAATCAGCATCTCTGAAAAAACAAAGACAACAATTAGAACACGACCTAATAAATAAAATTAATGTCCTAGATTGTCAACACAAACAAACAGGCTCATTACAAACACTAAACCAATTAAATGCTGAAAAAAGAAATCTAACTATATTAGAGTCATCCAAAATCAAAAAAGGTTTACTATTTACCAAACAGAAATACTGGGTCAAATCTCCACGCACGCTCAAATTGCTAGCCTACAAGATAAAAGAACAATCTGTTTCAAAACATATCAAAGCCATTAAGACAAAGCAAGGGGAAATTACTACTAACACTCAAAATATAATACAAAGATTTGAAGAGTACTACACCCAGCTGTACAAAGCAGATCCTATGAATGAAGCTGAATTTCAGGAAGAAATCCTAAACTTTCCAATACACAAGAAATTGAATGAACAACATAAAACCTTTCTGGATAGCCCTATCACTGAAAAGGAAGTTTTAGAGACTATCAAACTTCTTAAAACTAATAAAACTCCGGGTCCTGATGGATTCCCCTCGGAATTTTTCAAAACCTTTGCACCAACCTTATTAAAACCACTTACTAATGCTTTTAATCATACTCTAGAGACTGGTAAAGTTCCACCATCCTGGTTGCAAGCCACAACTGTGGTCATCCACAAGAAAGGAAGAGATCCTACACAACCTAGCTCTTATAGGCCCATATCTCTATTAAATCAGGACCAAAAATTTTTTACTTCTATTCTTGCCAAAAGACTAAACACATTTATCTCTGATTACATACATCCCAATCAAGTTGGTTTCATACCCTCTAGAGACTTGGCTGACAATACTTTTAAAACATTGAACTTACTAAGGCACTGTAAACAGATCAAGCTTCCCACTGCCTTTCTCACTTTAGATGTGGAAAAGGCTTTCGACACCTTGCAGTTCCCATATCTCTTTTCAATACTCTACAGCATGGGTTTCGGTAATAAATTCCTGACAGCATTAAAAAGTCTATACTCTAATCCGACTACCAACATTAAAATCAATGGCTCCATCTCGCATACAATCAAATTGGGTAAGGGCACAAGACAGGGGTGCCCATTATCCCCATTGCTATTTGCCCTAGCAATTGAACCCCTAGCCTCAGCAATACGACACGCACCATCAATTTCTGGCATAACGTTGAAAGATAAAGAATACAAACTTTCTTTATTCGCAGACGATATGCTTCTATATATAACAAAACCTATGTCTTCCATCCCCCCACTACTAAATATGCTAGACTCATTCAAAAAAGTATCTGGCCTGGCAATAAATAATACAAAATCTCAAGTTCTCCCCATTTACATCAATACACAAGACCAAGAAATTATGAAAGAAACATTTCATTTTAGCTGGATTACCTCACACCTTCATTATTTAGGTATAAATGTGCCTACAGATTTATCTAAACTACTCAAAATTAACCACTATGATATCCACAAAGATATAAATGCAGACATATTAAAATGGAACAAATTAAATGTTTCATGGCTAGAACGTTATCACCTCATTAAAACATTTATATTACCAAAATTCCTATTCTTATTCAGAACTATACCTATCAACATTCCTGCCTACATATTGAGAAACTGGCAAGCTACACTTAGAAAATTTTTATGGGGAGGGAAAAAGCCAAGAGTAGGACACCAAATTCTGAAGAGAAACAAAAAACAAGGAGGATATGGTCTACCAGACCTAATGGCTTATTACAAGGCCACATTATTGTCTAATGTGATTAAATTACTACGCATTGATAATACACCAGAATGGGTTCAAATATGTGCAGATCAACTCCACAATTGATGCCTTAATATGGGAGGGTGCCAACTTCTCTACATCAGGAGTACGGAACAACATCTTTCTCTATCCATCTATAAAACAATGGAAAGCCAGTAGCAAAAGGTTTCTCCCAGAAAAATCCAGGTATGCCACGTTTACCTCTCAACCTTGGTTCTCAAAACATATCCAACCGACAATGCTTAGTAAATGGAAAGAAAAAAAGTTAGTCCGATTTTGTGATATTGCAAATACCAAAGGTCTTCTCCCTAAAGCAGACTTAGATAAATCTTTAGATTTCCAGATACCATGGTTCTTATACCTACAATTACAACATATAACAACCCAAATGAAACTTAATTCAATAATCTCACTCCCACATACAGAACTGGAGGTTGTTATAAAAATATTTAGTACACGCAACAGAGGTATGATATCTACCTTATATGAAATGCTGTTGGGTGAAGACAACTAAAAAATCATGCCTTACCAAACAGCCTGGCAACAAGATTGTGACTTAGAAATAAATGAGGCCGCCTGGAACACAATATGGTCTGCAAAAAGTAATACTCCAAGCTCATTACTGATGGATTTACACAAACTAAAAATTTTAACCCGATGGTACCTCACTCCTCAGAGATTATCACGAATGTCATCTAAAAACTCCCCCTACTGCTGGAAGGGATGCAAACAAGAAGGAACCTTTGCTCACTGTTTTTGGAAATGCGAGAAAATCCAGAAATTCTGGCTTGAGATCATACAATATATCAAACAAATACTAGACATAGAGATTTCTTTGAAACCAGAACACTTATTCTTAGGACTATGGCCATTAGAGATAACCAATCATCATCATAAGGAAACTCTGGACACAATGCTGTATGCTGCCAGAATCTCTATAGCCTCATTTTGGAAAGATTCTAAACCCCCAGACACTCAAACATGGTTTAAGAAACTCTGGGACCAATACATAATGGAAAGTATTACGGATAAACATAATAGAAATAATAGAAACCCCAATAATTCCAACTTTAATGCAAAATGGTACCCTATCATGGATGCCCTGGCAAAAGAAAAGTTTATCTCTCCTATATGGGAGGACTATACCAAATGGATTTAAACTTGAAGGTTACTTTGTATTCCACTAGTTATCAAAAATTGTTTTCAATTACTACCTTATTCTTATTTTATTGTTTCATCGTTTCAATATAATTGGATGATAAATAAGCACCAGATCCCTAACAGGATACCACATATGATATGTAAATGAACTTTGTTGGTCTTAAAGGTGCCACTGGATTCATACTTTGTTTTGTTAACCACAGTTAGTCTTAAATACGGTTCTGCATTCTGTACAAACATGGACATCGTAGCTTACTCCTGGCTAGGGACATATGAACACCTGCCAGTTTGGCTCATGCTCTGTTCACTGATCACAAGCAGGGACGATTTTTCGAGGACTGGTTCAGTAAGTCATCAATCTGTTTGCCGGTATTCAACATGTTGCTTCACTGTATTTATTCCTAGCCATGCATTGCGACTGAGGGGTGACATGATTGAGGTTTATAAGATTATGCATGGGAAAGAGCAGGTAGAGAAAGAGGTACTTTTCTCCCTTTCTCACAATACAAGAACTCGTGGGCACTCCATGAAATTGCTGAGCGGTCGGGTTAGAACGGATAAAAGGAAGTACTTCTTCACCCAAAGAGTGATTAACACATGGAATTCACTGCCACAGGAAGTGGTGGCGGCTACAAGCATGGATGGCTTCAAAAGGGAATTAGATAGGCATATGGAGCAGAGGTCCATCAGTGGCTATTAGCCACAAGGTATAGATAGGGGCTCTGGGGCAAGTGATTCTCTGTCTTCCTGGTGCTTGGGGGGACCAACAGTGGGAGGGCTTCTAATGTCCTGGCCCCACTGGTAGACCTCCTGATGGCACCTGGTATTTTTGGCCACTGTATGACAAAGTGTTGGACTAGATCGGCCTTTGGCCTGATCCAACATTGGCGTCTCTTATGTTCTTATGTTCTAAATGAGTATAGAGGTGGGCTCTGATTGGTTCCAGGTGATTGTTGATCCCATTGCATAGAAGCCAGAACCAAATGTACTCTATTCTTCTTTACTAGTTTATATCCTGGTCTAGCTCACTCCTGGATGGAGAGTGCTGGGAGCTCGGTGTCTTCTTCAAACTTTAAGGGACAGTTGGGTGCGTTCACATGGGGATAACCATAATAGTACTACATAATTCCTGATTATTGCAATGATGATATGCAGTGCTAATCTAAGCAGAATGACGCCCTGCTAAACTCATGGATTCAATGGATTTAGAAGTGTTTAACTGTGCTTAGGATCGCACTGTTAAGATACAGTCAGCAAAGAAACTATATAAATGCTAATATTAAAGAGGATCAAACTGGGTCCATACTTTCCAGATGAATCATGAGTCCTGTTTATTTATTTATTTTTTGATGCTCCAGCTCCAAATGACCCCTGGATTTAAACAGCAGAAAATAATGGGGAGATCAGGGGGTACCTACCCGTGGGCTGGATTAAAGGCCTGGGCAGGCCAGTTCCGACCCATGGGTCATATGTTTGACACCCCTGTGACAGAGGTTAATAAAATAATGCATAGGCTGGAGACAGCTGACAAAGACAATTTTTTCTCCCTCTCCCAAAATACTAGAACTTGAGGGCATCCAATGAAGCTGATGTGCAGTAGGTTCAGGATGGACAAAACATAATGCTTCCTCACAAAGAGAGTGATTAAAATGTGGAATTCACTGCCATAGGATGTAGTGATGGCCACAGGAATAAACAGCTTTAAAAGGGGATTAGATAGATTCATGGAACATCAGTCTTCTAGCCATATCCAGAGGCACTAAACCTCTGAATCCCAGAGCCTGAAGGCAAAGTCAGGGGAAGGCCTCGGCCTCTATGCCCTGTTGGTGGCCCTCCAGAGAAACTGGTTGGCCACCCTGTGATCCAGCAGGGCTCTAGTTATGTTCTTAAAGGTTTCCCTTGCTCGAAAGCCAGTCGAGTCCGACTCTAGGGTTGTGGTGCTCACCTCCGTTTCAAAGCCAAAGAGCCAGCGCTGTCCAAAGATGTTTCCGTGGTCATGTGGCTGGCATGACTAAACACCAAGGCGCACGGAACGCTGTTACCTTTCCACCGAAGTGGTACCTATTTATCTACTTGCAATTTCTTGCTTTCGCACTGCTAGGTTGGCAGGAGCTGGGGCCAGAGACAGGAACTCACTCCATCATGCGGCAACCCAGGTCTCGAACTGCTGCAGCCTGCAGTTCAGCGTCTTAACCACTTGAGGCACCACAGCTCCCTAGTAATGTTCTTACACAGAGTAAAATTTTCCCACTACCTCCCACTGAAACTCCCTGAAATTTTGTTTCTGATGGTCAACAGGCTCTGAGGAACAGTTTAGTGGACAAAGTATATGTGTGTATGTGGAGGTAATTGTCAGAAATCACCACTTTCTTTTTCACAAAAGGAAACACCATTCCATTAGAGGAACTGCATGGTTGCATGCACCTCATTGATTGTAAACCACTGTACATTACATTCTACATAGTTAAAGCAATAGTTATAAAGTCTTTTATTGCAGTTATATGGCAATTCTGCATGATTAGTTGCAGACGTGCTAGGTCTTGGAGGGGGGGGTTCTCATTTTCCCCTCCCCCACTATTTCCTCTTTCTCTTCCCTGAATGCCCCCATAGCCTTTCCTCTTTTCCTGTGTCCTTCTCTCCTTCCCACCCACCAGCCAACCCACCTTTTTATTTCTTCCTGTCCTTAGTTTCCCCTCCTTCCTTAGCCATGGCAGCCTCTACCTGGGAAAACTATGGCCCAGTTGCTCAGTGCCAGCTGCTGCGTTGCGTCCAGTTACATGATGGGGAGCCCACAAGCACTTGTGTGGAGGGCTCACTTTCCCCTATATCTCTCTCCCCACTCTAATTCCTCTTTC
>NW_015169807.1:567586-568422 GCF_001447785.1 Gekko japonicus | reverse complement strand
TTCCCTCCTCCTGGCAGGCCCCGATCCTTATCTTTCCCTGCTTCCTTCTGGCCTTCACATCCACCAACCATCATCAGCTATATTTATTATGCATTTATTTCATTTATACCCCAACTCTATCCCTAATGGGGACAAAAAGGGGTTCACATCATTCTCTCCTCCATTTTATCCTCATAACAACCCTGTGAGGTAGGTTAGGCTGGCAGTGTGTGATTGGCCCAAGGTCACCCATCAAGCTTCCATGGTAGAGTGCAGATTTAAACCTAGGTCTCCCAAAGCTTAGGCTGAAACACTAACCACTATACTACCCTGGCATTTCTGGAGTGGCCACTGAACAGTAGTGAGTAGCCAGGCCTATGTGAACCATGGAAGTTATGTGGTAGCAAGTTGCTGCTGGGCCTGGCCCCAATGAATTCTTCATCAAAAGTCAACACAGTCTTCCCCTGCTCTTGACTGGCAGAAACCAAGACATGGAGGCTGGCAATACTGTTGTCATTGCCTGGCAACTGCCACGGAGGTCTCAGGGGCCATTTGTTTCTTAAACTATAGATGCTGCTTGCTGCTATTATTTTGGACAGCATTTAACCCTCCAGTTTGTTGTTGGCCCTGGTCACACGGAGAATTTGCTGTGCGAAAGGCACGAATGTCGGGTGGATTTTCGGGGTGTGATCACACCGCAACATCTGGGAAGTGTAGCGCACCTGTGGCCAACCCATGGCATCCCGCCGAAGATGCAGAGTTAAAAAGTACCAAGGAAAGTGCACTAGTATCCAGAAAACATGCAGCACAGGCGGGTGTCTGATCGCGGGAGCGCTAGGATCCTGTGGCATCCGGCA
>NW_015169807.1:560481-567359 GCF_001447785.1 Gekko japonicus | reverse complement strand
CGGGGGACACCCCCCGCCCCCCCCCCCCCCCCGGTGTTATCTGGCCTGTGTGACTGGGGCTGTTGTTGTTTTAAGATTTCAGATTTTTCTGCAAACCTGGAGCTTTCCCCTGGTTTAAATCTCAAACCACCTGGTCTGTTCATGCCCCCAATCTCTGAATTTAAGTACCTACAGATGGGGCTATGTTGAGAATTAGGTGTACTGACAAGCAGGGGAGCCACAAGGACTTGTTGAGGCATCTCATTTCCCCATCCTCACTATTTCCTTTTTCCCTTCTCTGAAAGCTCCCAGTCTTTCCCCTTTCTCCTGCCTCTGTCTCTATCCTTCCCTCTCATCAGCCAAACTTCCTGAATCTACTCTCTCTCCTCTTTACAGGTTCTACTCATGGAAAACTATGGCACAATTGCACAGTGGTGGCTGCTGCGCGTAGATGAGCAGTGGGGAAGCCGCAAGTACTTGTGGGAGGCACTTCATTTTTCTGTTTCGCGCACTATTTCCTTCTCACTCAGAGATCAAAACAGCCCTGAGAAAGGCACTGTCCCCTTCCTTCTGCCTTTTAATGACAGAAACACAGGCTTGAAGTCTGCCTGCTTGTTTAGCAACAACCACTTAGGACGTCTGTTTCTTAAATCTACAGGGGCTGCTTCTATTATTGTGTTTTTGACCCCACATGTAGGGTTTTTTTTTAGATTTCAGATTTTTCTACAAATCTGGGCCTTTTTCAGGTTCACAGAAAAACCAGTCTAGTCTGTTCATTAGTCCATTCTCTGGATTTAAGTATCCATAAATCTAGCCACATTGAGAATTAGATATATTGATGATATGGATGAAAAGGGGCCAGACTGCTTAGATGTTTTACTTATTTATTATGCCTTTACTGCCAAAGAGAGTCTTCTTTAGTTCCTTTTACAGTTTTTCAAGGGTGCTATACTGTGAGTGGACAGGTCTTCACAAGACTGCTGCCAGAACACTAAGAATCAGACCACCATTTATAATTTTGCCCTTGGTCCTGCATAAAGAAGAAGAGATTGGATTTATACCCCGCCCTTCACTACCCGAAGGAGTCTAAGAGCGCTTTACAATCTCCTTTTGGTGTCGTGGTTAAGTGCGCGGACTCTAATCTGGGAGAACTGGGTTTGATTCCCCCACTCCTCCACTTGCACCTGGCTGAATGACCTTGGGCAAGCCATAGTTCTGATAAGAGCTGTTCTTGAAAAAGAGCAGTTTCTGTCAAGAGCTCTCTCAGCCCCACCTACCTCACAGGATGTCTGTTGTGGGGATGGGAAGGGAAAGGAGTTTGTAAGGCGCTCTGAGACACATTTGGGTGGTGAAGGGCAGGGTATAAATCCAATATCCTCCTCCTCCTCCTTTTCCTTCCCCTCCCCACAACAGACACCCTGTGAGGTAGGTGGGGCTGAGAGACCTCTTTCGAGAATTGCTCTTTCGGAAACAGCTCTGAAAGAACTTGTGACTGACCCAAGGTCACATCAGCAGCTGCATGTGGAAGAGTAGGGAATCAAACCCAGCTCTCCCATATTAGAGTCTGCACTCGTAACCACTACATGAAACTGGCACCAAATAAAGATGTCCTATTGTAGAGATTGTGTTTATGGATCCCATCTCTGCAATGATAAGATCTGTAAATGTACTCTTGTTAGCCTTAATCCTGGCAGTCATGAGTTTTTTATAAGATGTTAAACAACAAAGCCACTCAAAATGTAAGGCCATAAACCACATAATGTTAGCCTCCTCCAAAAATGTGGTGACTAGAGTTTAAAATACCCCCCCCCCCCAAAAAAAAAATTCTAGAGATCAATACTGTTTAAATTAAGGGAAGGCTAAACTAGTTGTCAGATGGCTGGCCCAACCTTTAAAAATAATCTGGATTAATCATAGCAAGAGGAAATGTGGACTACTAGGTACCGCTTCGGTGGGAAAGGTAACGTCTTTGGACAGCACTGGCTCGTTGGCTTGGAAATGGAGATGAGCACCGCCCCATAGAGTCAGATTCAACTAGCTTTCAAGGAAGGGAAACCTTTACCTAATAGCTGCAAGAAGGAAGCAATGAGATGTAAGAACGGGAAAAGTTTGGAGTTCAGTTCATAGTGTCAATGCTTAAATCCAGCTGTCAATGCTTGAATCCAGATTAAGGGCTGAAACTCCCCTAAATTTTGAGAGATCTGTGCAGTCAGGATTAAAGTGAAGTATTGGCAGGAAAGAAGCCAACCCACTATTAACATCCCTCACAGTGGAGTAGAGGGGTCAACCAGTAGCAATGAACAAAGAGGTGTATTTGCCAGGTACTTTGTGATTCTTTCTTTGGAACTTCAGATCACATATTCAGCTGTTTAGTGTCATCATCTGAGCCAGATTAAATTCTGGCCTGGATAAAGCAATCAAGGAGTGGACTCTTCCTGGACTGTTGGACTTATTTATAGAGTGAGAAGCCAACTATCAATTTAAATTATGATACTAGGTGTCCCCCCAATATGAAAGAGTAATTTCATCCAGCTTTTTCTTATAACTCACCATTTTTGAATTTTGATTTAACAGAAGCTTTCCAAAGTACAAGATATGCTTATCAAATTTCCTGCAAGACATTGCTGGAAATCACAGGTGTGGGGTATTTCCTATGGTTATTATTTCCTATGGTTATTATGATGGGCCCAGGATTGATCCAATACCACCATTTCTCAATGTTTCAACACACTGTCACCAGAACAATATCAAAAATACCATCAAGGAAAAGGCAGAAATTACATAAATGGTCTCCAGGTGTTTGCAGGCTTTAAATTTATACCCATCATTGACTCTGGGTGGAGATTTCTCCCATGGCTTCTTTCTGTGCTGTGACCAGGACTGACTGCACCAAGAATAGCCCAATTCATTTCAACATGAAACTAAAATGAATTATTTAACAAAATTCATCATGAATCTACAACAGTGTCAGGATCCACAGCAAGACAACGAAGTACATGCTTCTAAGAAGGTTTTGCTTTTATTGAAAAGCTATAGATGCAGTAACAGGAACACTGTTAGGAATGGCGAGTGGTCTATGCGCATAAAAGGTTATAGGGTATTCGTATACTGAGGACCCAATTACAGGGGTTCCCGTGTGGGGGCATTAGGCTGAGAACAAACGGCTGCAAAAGCAAAACAGGTACAAGCTTCTCACGACTCATCCTGAGTAAAGACAAAACAACTTCTCCAGCGGCCTTGAGAGATATGCGTTGTGGTGAAGAGGCAATTAAGTGCCAGGGAAGGAATGCACACGAAAGGGAAACATACAATACTCTTGGCAGCTTGCTGACATACTGCCCCCTCGAAAACCAGCTCCCCTCCCCCAAACTCCAGATGTCTCCCGGTCAATCCAGGAGATCTCCCGGTTTCCCCGGGAACTCCCGGTGGAATTTACGGATCAACTGAGGGGCCCGAATATCCCCTACTTCCACCCACTCAAGGTGCTGGGGTCCAAAGTCATTCCATTCCACCAAATAAAACAGCTTCCCTCATTTGTGCTTTGAATCCAAAATCTGAGAGATCTCATAGTGTTCCTCTCCTTCGACCAGAATAAGCGGTGGAACCGGTTGGTCCCCACGCCATGGGCAGGACCCAGTGTCTTTCTTCAGGAGGCTGAAATGAAATACAGAGTGCAAGGACCTCAGATTTTTAGGTAACTCAACATCAACAGCAACATCATTGATCACCTTACTTACTTTAAACGGCCCAATGAAATTCCACCCCAACTTCCTACTCGGACGCAAAATTTTAATGTTCTTAGTCTCCAGGCTGCAGAGTCCAACCCTCCACCCTTCTCTTGTCAGCCTGTGCCTTGTAAGCCTCTTTGGCGGCGTTCAAAGTTTTGCACAAAAGGGGTCAGGAATCCCATAGTTTTTTGCACCACAGCCCCGCCTCCCCGACATCGAGGGGGAAGTATGTCAGCAAGCTGCCAAGAGTATTGTATGTTTCCCTTTCATGTGCATTCCTTCCCTTGTGCTTAATAGCCTCCTCGCCACAACGCATATCTCTCAAGGCCGCTGGAGGAGTTGCTTTGTCTTTACTCAGGATGAGTAATGAGAAGCTTGTACCTGTTTTGCTTTTGCAGCCGTTGGTTCTCATATATGTCAGGATCCACAGCAAGACAACAAAGTACATGCTTCTAAGAAGGTTTTACTTTTATTGAAAAGCTATAGATGCAGTAACAGGAACACTGTTAGGAATGGCGAGTGGTCTATGCGCATAAAAGGTTATAGGGTATTCGTATACTGAGCACCCAATTACAGGGGTTCCCGCGCGCAGGCATTAGGCTGAGAACAAACAGCTGCAAAAGCAAAACAGGTACAAACTTCTCACGACTCATACTGAGTAAAGACAAAGCAACTCCTCCAGTGGCCTTGAGAGATATGCGTTGTGGCGAGGAGGCTATTAAGCACAAGGGAAGGAATGCACATGAAAGGGAAACATACAATACTCTTGGCAGCTTGCTGACAAACAGAATCCAAAATAAGATCTCTAAAACAATAGCTAAAACAGGAAGGGGTTGTATCTTACTAGCAAAGGTTTGTCTGTATGGGGTACCAGGTTCAGTCCCTGGCATCTTCACTTAATGGGCTGCAGGTGTTGAAAATATACCCTTCCATCTATGAGGCCAAGCACGGCTGGTGCTACCATTAGGCCAAGTTAGGCAGCTCCCTAGGGTGCAGACCTCCGAGAAGCACAGCCCAAGCCCCTGCCAGGACAAGGACAAGCCTCGCTGAAGCATGGCCCAAGGCGCCACAGCCAGCCCCACCTCTCCGCCCCAGCTCCTTCCACCACCATCCTGCTGCTGCTGTGGAGTGGGGTTGTGTACCTAGCATGCTGTGGGGCCCTGACCAGCTCACAGCCACCTGTCTCCTGCCAGGCCCTGGTGCAGTGGTGTTTGTGCCAGGTTTGCATTATGTCAGCCAGCTTTGAATAAGCAGAGTTCTCCGATGACGGGCACCCCAACAGCCTCCACATGGCAGTGTAGTGGTGCATTGCAAGGTGCCCTTCAAATACTTGAAGACTGCAATCATGTCCCCTCTAAGCCTTCTCTTTCCCAGGCTACATATACTCAACTCTTTCAGCCTTTCCTCATAAGACTTAGATTCCAGCCCTCTCACCATCCTGGTTGCCCTCTTCTGGACACGCTTGAGCTTGTCAACATCCTTCCTAAAAACCTGGAGTCATGCCCAAAACTGGACACAGTACTCCAGGTGAGGCCGGACCATAGCAGTATAGAGCGGAACTACTACCTCCCGTGATCTGGACACAATGCTTCTGTTAATGCATCCTAAGATTGCATTGGCTTTCTTCACAGTCACATCGCACTGCAGGCTCATGTTCAGCTTATGATCAACCAGAACACCCAGATCCCTTTCACATGTGCTGCTGTTCAAGCCAAGTCCCTCCCATTCTATATCTGTGTCTTTGATTTTTTTGTACCTAAGTGTAGGACTTTGCACTTATCTCAATTGAAATTCATTTTACTTGTCTCAGCCCACTGTTCCAGCCTATCTAGATCCTTTTGAATCCTGACTCTGTCTTATTCAGAATTAGCAATCCCACCCAGCTTCGTGTCATCTGTAAATTTGATAAGCATCCCTCTACGTCTTCCTCCAGGTCATTTATAAAAACACTGAACCACACTGGGCCCAGGACCAAGCCCTGCGGCACTCCACTCGAGACTTCCCTCCACATAGACGGAGAGCCATTTATGAGCACTCGTTGCCCTCTTCTGGACACGATGGATTCCAACAAGCAATTTGGAACAGAACATGCAGCTTTATTCAGCACAAACTAAACAACAATAAAAACCTGGAGTAGAAGCCTTCTCATGACAAACACCCGAACTGGAGCCACCAAGCCTTTGCTGTCTGCCTTGCTTGTAGCCTGCTTCCTGGTCCGTAGCGTGCTGCCTTCCCACCAGCTTGCTGCCTTTCCACAAACAAGGTCTTCTGCTGGTAGCTCTTCTGCTGGTGGCTCTGCTCAGAGACCTCACCCACTCTTATCATGCACTCCTACCACCTGGTGCTTTTAATCCCCTGCTGCCTTGAAACTGTTATTCACGTGGAGAAGGGCTGTGTGACTCACCACCTGCCTCCTCGACATACAATAATCTTCCGCAGTGTTTCACTACAACTTGTTGGGTACGATTTTTCAACCAACCATGAATCCATCCAATGGTTGCACCATCCAAGCCCACACTTAACCAGCTTATCCTCAAGGATATCATGAGAAACTTCCTTCTCTCCTTCCCACCCACCAGTCGACCTACCTTTATCTGCCCCCTTGTTTTCAGTTTTCCCTCCTTCCCTACCCCTGGCAGTCTGTCTCTGGGGAAAGTCTGGCTCAGTTGTGCAGTGCCAACCACCAAGCCAGGCCCAGGTGCACAGTGGAGAATCTGCAGGGGCAGTTTCTCCTCTATCCTTTTCTCCATACCATGCAATGATCAATCTTTTCTTTCATTTTTCTTGATAGCCTATTATCTCCATTCCATTAAGGATTAAAACTCTTTTAAAGACAATGCTCAATACTGTAATATATCGTAGATCCGAACTACACGTGTCTTCTGAGATCTGTGATTACTGTCTCTCAACATAGGCTTGGGTCCAGACAAATGTTTCCACAGGCACAAGGATTTCTGCCCATAGAACACTGTTCCCCCCTCCCATGGCAGTCTGAAATGCTCCTTGAAATTCTGTTCCTGGGAAACCCCTGTGCCCCAGAGTTTGGGATGGGTATTTTAGGTTGCCATGGGAAGGAGAAGATGAGGAAGGAAGGCTTGTCAGGTCTCTCGCCTGGGTCCATGCAGTTCTTTTAACTCTAAAAAGCAGTCACTGCACTGGGCAGCACTCTTT
>NW_015169807.1:539626-560371 GCF_001447785.1 Gekko japonicus | reverse complement strand
TCAGAGATTGTATTGCTTGTTCTCATAATAATAAAAAAAAGAAATTAGCAATTTCAAATGTTGTGTTTTTCATTCTTCCTAAAATGCATTTATGTTTGAAAAATGGTGGGTGCATGGGGAGGGGGTGCCAGAAGGTAGCCTCGAAAAAAACCCTTGACCCTAGCCCTGGATCCAAGTATGACTCTTTAAAAAAAGAAAATTTAGTCTTTAAGTTTACTGGAGAGTTAGGTGGATACTACAATAACCACAATGTGAAGGTAATGGCAAAGGCAAAGATTTTTATGGGACCAAACGGCTTCTAAGAGATGTGATAGAGGTGAACAGCTGCTAACAATCCCAATTAGGAACCAAGAGCAGATTCACACCAGTGCACTAAAGCAATTGTGCAGGGTGCTCCTATATATGTTTATTACTCATTGTGAGTTCTCATCTTTTGTCACTTCCTAATCAAGGACTTGAAACAGCCAGTATTTGGGCTGTAGAAACTGTATCAGTTTTCAGTGATGTTAAACTGTATGCTTTTCAGTTATGCAAATAGATTTTCTTATACTGGCTTTTGGTTCACCTCTTGTTCTGAATTTTGAAGTATTTTAGCTCTCTATTATAACAGGTTACAGACCCCAGTTCAACATGAAGGCTTAGAAAATTGCTGCCAGTCAGAGTAGGCAATACTGAACTGTATGACCCATTGTTCTGACTCACTGTAAGCAGCTGTGTGTGTTTAACAATTGGTTTCAAATTTTGAGCAAGCAGACCTATAAAGTGGCATAATGAGCTACTATGGTATAATGGCTGGAATGCTGAAACTGGTGATGAGAAAACTGGATGCAAATACCTACCCTTGCCATGGAGCTCACAGTGTGGTCTTGATAGTCCTTGATCATGTCGGACTGTGATACACAATATGCAGGTCTCTGACTGTTGTATTCTGTTAAATTCCGACTGTTTCATTTTGGGTATATCACTTCTGGAACATCACTATCATGACATCTGTAAAAAAGGATTTCTAATACTGCTATTCACATATTATTGGTGTTGTTGTTGTTGTTCGCCAATATAGTGCAAAAATCACCCAGGAAGGGCAGATGGGAGTAAGGAATGTTCTTACTGAGCAAAGACAATGAATAAAGTTTTTTTTAATTTTTTCCTAAATTTGTTGGTGAGTTCACATGATGACTGCAACATCAATTGATGGCTTGCATATGTGAAACAACTGCCACAGCTCAAACACTGCAAACAAGGCTTCTGTATCATTTTATATTGTGATGAACAGAATAATTTTCAGTGGAGGCAGTTCACACATTTAATGGAAGAAGTTCTCGTATCTAGAAGCCTTCAAGTGATGTAAATGCATATTTGAATGCACTCAAGCTGTCTACCAGTATACAGAAGCCATTGCCAAGAAATCAAATATTGTTCAATTTTTTAATAAGAAGTTGATTTTAAAAAAGATTAAATAAATACACATAAGACAGGTTCATTCATCAACTGCTATTGTCCAAGGAGATTAGCAGATATAATAGTTTGCATAGGTTACTTTCCCCTGTTCTCTGTATCAATCAGCCAAACTGCCTCACCACTTTCATTTTCCATACATACCACCCATCTTCAACAGCAAAACTAGCCAGTTTTGTATTCCCAGTTCTTTTAGCAGGGCAACTTGTAGGAAAATTAAAAAGTGCTATTATGTACAGGCCAGTAATGTATTGCTTTCCATCAGGGTGATTTAAGAGAAAATACTCGTTCTGTGCCTGCAAGGAGAAACACCAGAAGGTGAGAAACTTGTGGTTGTAATTTAAAGACACAAAAACTCCCCTGGGGATTGACTTTACATTGTGCCATGTCTGCTTGATATTCCTGAGGAGGAATCTCTAACCAGTCCTGCTGTCACAAAGCTCTGCCAAAATATAGAAGGGCTGTGTGGACTGTTTGAAAGTAGAGGTTTTCAAGCTGTGCAAAGCAAGGAAACCATCCAAGGATTCCCTATTGACACAATTTCCAATTTAAGGAGCCCCAAATGAATATCAGGTGGTTATGGATTTCTGTGCAGTAGCTCTTTAGCATTTTGAAATATCTGGTAATGGCCATGCAGGCATTGTATCTAAAAACTGCCACCACAGAAAGCAATGTGGCAAAGGATAAGCCATATAAATTTGATGAAAAGTTTTACAATGGCCGAGTTCAGACTGGCAGTTTGGCCCGGCAGCCAAACGTTTCAGGAGCGCTTCAGTAGCAGATTAAAGAGGCGGGGTCACACAGGCACATCTGTCAGGCGTCCCCCAGCCGTACTCAAGCCGTCTTGTGCTGCTTCCCTCCAGAGTTTGAAAAGTACCACATGAAAGTGGTACCAAACCGTGTGTAGAGTGGGTTGATTCTGGTTCCCTGAGTGTGAACACAAGCACTGCTAAGGTGGGAACAACCCACAGTTGTTGATAAGAGGCGCTGGCTGTTTCTGCGGCAGGCGCCCATGCACCCTTGCACATAGGCACATGCAGTGGAGCGCAGAAACAACCGCTAATAGCCCACCAGTGGCGGGCCAACAGTGCAAACGCTCCCTTCTGCTTCCTCTAGGGTATCCTCCTGCTTAATTCACTGCAGTGTGAATGGGAATACCGCGAACAAACTGTTCCAGATCTGTTTCGGGTCTTCTTTGCCACGACTCCGTACTGCTTCAAATTGCCAGTCTGAATTCGGCCAATGTGTCTCTTCTGAAGGGAAAAAAGTATATTAATCATGGACCTCTTCTTAATGTAGTGTTTAAATTAAAGGACCAGAGAGATTCTCCAGTGACGAGTGAGGTGCCACCAGAAAAAAAAAACCCTGTCTCTAATTGCCACCTGTCTCATCTCTAAAGATGGGGGAAGGGTTTCACAAATTGATCTTAATTGACAGGCTGGGTAGTATGGAAGAAGACAGTCCTTTAGGGACTGGGGTCTTAAGCCATTTAGGGCCTTAAGGTAAGAACCAGCACTTTGAATTAAGAATTTATTTATTTATTTTATTTCATTTATACCCCGCCCTCCCCGCACACGGGCTCAGGGCGTCTTACATAGGCACAAAGTGCAGTAAAAGTAAAACAGGTTAAACCTGTCAGCGAGCTGCCATTTCTCTGGGATGTGTCCCTCTTCCCTCCCTCCCCGTGTTATTCTCTTCTGGTATGCGACTGTAACTGCCAAGCTTCTCCTACAGGTGGACGATGGAGTGTTATGTCTTCTTGCCTTGCTTAATTAGATTCCCGTGTGAACTGAACTTGTGTTTATGGTATGAGCCGTTGGAGTTCTCAGGCTGCTTCGCGCCTTTTCTAATCAACTCCCTTGCGAGGGAGTTTAGCCCATTGGGTTAACCAAGTTTGAAGTTCCTATATTATACTGCCCCTGTGTATTGTAGTCATTCTGGACAATTCTCTGTATGTTCATGATCAACCATGCTTTGGAAATAAATCTTACTTCTTTGGAACGTGGGTTTGTTCTCCTGCTTTGGGAATCTGACACATAAGAGAACATAAGAGAAGCCCATGTTGGATCAGGCCAATGGCCCATCCAGTCCAACACTCTGTGCCACACAGTGGCCAAAAATACCGGGTGCCACCAGGAGGTCCAGCAGTGGGGCCATTGGATGTGCCTAGAAACAGATGGGTAACTAAGCTTTCTAACTCCAGGTTGGGAAATTCCTGGAGAGTTGGAAGTACAGCCGGGGGGGAGGAGGTAGAATTGGGGGAGGGAAGGGAGCTCAGCAATAATATGTGATGCCATTCAGTCCACCCTCCAAAGCTGCCATTTTCTCCATACAAATTTATCTCTGTAGTCTGGAGATCACTCGTGCTTCCAGAAAAAACACCATCCCTCACCTGGAGGGTTGGCAGACTATAGGTAACCAGTGGGGATCTTTCAGCATAGGGATGATGCAGTTCCTATAATCTACCCAGGGGTCATTTCCTGCAGGAGTGCACAGAAGCGGAGATCCGGCAGTAAAGAGCCCAGGGGGCGGGCACATGCAACAAGCCCTGCCCCCTGCTCCCAGCAGCCCTCAGTCAGAGCAAGAAGCAGCCAGGTAAGTTGCAGAGGCCCCCCGGCCCAAAACAGTCCAGTGGCACCTTTAAGACCAAGTTTTATTCCGGTACAAGCTCCCCCTCCTCTGCGAGGACAGATCTGCATGTCCCCCCCCCCAATAGCTAGCAATCCAAAACAGTCCTGTGGAGCCTGAGTGGTGGGTGTTGCCTTCTGACACACTTCCAGTGATGTCAGGGGGTGTGGCATATGCAAATAAGTTATGCTAATGAGTTATGCTAATGAGCTTCTGCACCTCTTTTCCTACTAAATGACCCCTGAATCTACCCCTGACAATAGCCTTGCCCCCACATTTTGGAACAACTGAAGTTGCCAGACCATTTCCAACAGCAGCCACAAACAGAGCACATTACTGTGGATGTGATCAGCGCATAGATCACCATGGACAGGTCATGCTTTTTGAGAAACAGCCATAGCTAATGTACCAGCCAAAGTTGATAAAAGGTGCTACATGCCATGAAGGAGACCTGAGCCTCCAACTGTCGTCCCTCCCCCCAAGCTAAGCACCTATTCTTTCAGGGGGAGGGCAACCCCCTTCCAGGACAGGCCGATGTCTCAGTCCCTGAGCTTCTTCTCCATTAACCAACAGCTGGACTGAGCTTCGCTTTATTGGCTCTCAGAGAGAGGGAATGAGCGAAAGATTGTATGTGATTTGAACCACTACTAAGATTTTAAAATATGTTTTGGCCTAGAGATGCTCCAGTGTTAAAAAGAGACTCCTCAGTCAAATTGGAAGCTTCTATTCTCTTTGACTATTTCTGCAGTACTGAAAACCCGCAAATTGATTCCTTTCTACCTGAGTGTTTTTTCAAGTTTTCCACAGTCTAATTTCACTTCCCAAGCACAAATGTGAACTTTTCCCCCTCTTCCCCTGCATTTTCGGAATCCTACATTTTGCCTTCTTTTTTTTTTGGCCTCAGGTATGGACACGCTGCTTCCTGGTAGGGAACTTCCAGTGGCCATGCATTTCTTCCACACCGTGCACCCATTTCCGCGTCTGCCCTCATATCACCCTCCTCATTCCTGAGACCACCTGCCATGACCATATTTGCTCCCCCCCTCTCTTTTTTTAAAAAAAAACCCCACCTTTATTATAAAAACCATGTACTGCCATTGTATCTTTTCCCACCCACAAACGTTACTGGGATTTTATTTTTTTTTGCTTTTATCTGTTCAGCGCACATGCCACACTGTGATCATCAACTCCTTCCATTATCATTTTAGTATTTTGTTGACTATTTCATCCACTTTTCCTTAAAAAAAACAAACCATAAATATATTGCGTTACTGCACCATTTGATGATTGAGAATGCTTTTGGCACAATTTAGCCCTTCATGTCAGCCCCTTATAGTGCATTGGGGGAAACGGCATATTCTTTATTTCTCATATGAAAATAAAAACAACATTCAGGATATATGCTTGGATTTGGGTCTGTGGGTCTTCTGATCACAATTTGCAGTTTGAATTACAACCATGTCCTGCCAAAAGGAGTGGGTGGGTGTTCATTGCAGTTTGTGTATATTTTCAGCATTTTGTAACAGGAAGTCTTTATGTTTAGAAACCATATCATGGAGGACTCTCCATTTAATGTTTAGCAGTGGGGGAGGGCAGGCAACCAGTCTGTTTTCTGTGCATGCATGCTTACTGACAACAGAATAGAGAATCACATGACTGATTTCACTGTCAGTCTTTAAGCAGCGGCTGGACAAAGACTTATCAGGGATGCTCTAGGCTAATCCTGCATCGAGCAGGCGGTTGGACTAGTTGGCCTGAATGGCCCCTTCCAACCCTGTGATTCTATGATTCTATGTCCAATAGGTAGTCTTGGAGGACTGTCTTCCACCAATCACTAATGCTGTCTCTTTGGGTGGAAGTATCTGAAAGTAAAAGCCCAAAGAACAATAGTGCTTGAGAACAAAGAACGGGATGCAGGGAGGCCATTTCCCCTTGGCATCGAGAACTGCCAGCCATGGCATTGACCTCAAAGCTGAGTGGTGGACGGGGGGGGGGTGTTTCTTGGCAAGAGACTGAAACAATAGATCTTTTGATGACCTGGGGCAAGAGACTAGTACAAGAAGCACTCACATTCTGCCGCAGGAACACTGATGTCTTTGAAAACATTGCTAAGGAAATGAGCTCTCTTGGTCACAAGAGAAAAGTCATGGAGTGCAGGACCAAAATGAAGGCAATGGGGCAGGATTACAAGCGTGTGGTTGCCCATAACAGGAAATTCCCTGGTAACCTGTACCTACTACAACATCCTTGACTGCATTCAATGAAGGGATGCCAGCACAAGGCCACCAGATACAAATAGATGCATGAAGATGAGGTACATAAAACAACTGGAGCCTGCCCTGGGATTAGATGAGCTCTTTTCACATAATATGGTGGCCAATAGTCAGGAGTATAGGAGAAGCTCCACGCCAATCTTCCTGGCAGGTAAGGGGGAGGGGGAGGTTGCTTTGTGTCTTGTCTTGTGTTTTGTTCCACTTCATGCATGAGTGTAACTTTGGTGTTATTGTGCTGGAGTTTGCTCTCTAAACCGTAAAAGGTGCTCATTGAGATAGGCTGTTTAGAAGCAGTGTGGTCCTGGGTGCTTTGGGAATGAAATCGAGAGTCTAGAATGTGTTGATTTGTTTTGGCTCATGGTGTCTCACCTGCCCACTGACCACAACCCATGTTTTCTGATACCAATCTCAACTTTAGGCTCTGAAACAGACGTTGATGACAGAGGTGAGAGATGAATTGCCCATTCACAGGACACTGAAGAGATGTGCATATCCTTGTCAGTGGGTGGAAGGAAGTTATCAGTTGGCACCTATGAGTGGGGTCCCAAGGCAGCTATGCTGGGAATGCAGGGCACTTTGGTGTCTGGATACACAAGGTGACAGGATGGTCATGTTACAGTTCACCCTTAAACTTCTACGCACTGAGTGTTGCACTTTCCTGCAAGGGAAAAATATTTATGAGAGGAAGTTTTCTAAATAATTCACAGAGTCATGCTGTGATTGTTCATGTGAGCTGCTCTAGGGGCAGGACATCCGCTCCCCGTGGGGTTTCCAGTCTCCAGGTGGGGCCTTGGGATCAACATGTGTTAGATCTCCACCAAAGACTACACAGTTCTGATTCACTTGAGAAAATGGCTGCTTTTGGAGGGTGGTCTCTATGGCATTGTACTCAGCTGAGGTCTCAGTCCTGCACTAAATCCATCCCTTGAAGTCTATGTGCTTGCCAACTCAGTTCTGGAAAACCACCCCCTCCATCCTGTTGGTTGCTATGAGGGGCCTGGATACCCTAATTCCCAATCTAACATGCATTAGTCTTGCTTTCAAAACTCCATTTATGGCCATTCACACACTCTTTAAGGACAGTTTGGCAGGCACCAGAAAGATGTCAGCGGGCACACATCTGCTACTAGGCAGAGACATGGAGGCAGAGGTTAGTGTTTTATTGTGAGTGCAGCACAATACTAGGCATGTTTTCTCAAAGGTGAATCCTGCTGACTTGCTTTTCCCAAGTGAGTGTGCTTGGATGGCAGATGAATTCTATCTCAAATTTGCAAATCTGGAGAAGAGACAATGGTTTATTGTTTGTGAAGTCCAGATTTCTTTGGGTCCGAGTAAAGACTTAGAATCACAGAGTTGGAAGCGACCTCTGGGGTCATCTAGTCCAACCCCCTGCACAATGCAGGAAATTCACAAATACCTCCCCCCCACACACCCCCAGTGACCCCTGTGCCATGCCCAGAAGATGACAAAAAACCTCCAGGACCCCCAGCCAAACTGGCCTGGGGAAAAATTGCTTCCTGACTTGTTTTAATGGATTTCTGGAAGTGGTACTTTTCAAACAAAACAGGATCATATAAACTAAAACTGCATATAGTCACCAGTTTGTGATAACCACCCCTATGAAGAGGATCCAGAAGCATAGCAGGATGCTTGTATAATGGAGGCATCCTACCCTTCACGCAATGTCAACCTTCTTGGTGAAGGCAGAATGCAGTATGAATGAAAACATTACTTAACCAAAAGTAAACAGTAGCAAATTAACACTAATGGCCAGGGTTAATGAAAAGTACGCAGACGAAGAGTGATTTCAGCAAAGCGTACTTTATTCAAACAGGAACAAGACGACTTTGGCCGGCTCGCAGGCCGGCTTATATTCCCCAGGAAACCGCCACCCAAAACACCCCCCCACTTCCCAATAGGTTATTTACAGTGGCCGAGAGTCCCATTGGCTTCTCGGCCAGGAACCTAGCCCTCTGATTGGGCGGGCTAGGATCCACCTGGTCCATTGTCTCTAGGAGTGAAGCTTGAGGTTTGTCTCTGGACAAGTCTGGACATGTCCGGACTTGTCAGGACTTGATACACTACACCCCTCCCCCCTTGGTCCGCAATGCCCCCACGAACAAAGTCCTTCAGGTGGGCTGGTAACTTCCTGGTGCGGGTAGAGTGGCGAGGTTCCGGGACTGCTGCTGCTTCTACCCCGGGAGCCCTTGGAGGCGAGTTGGCTGGAAGAGATGCTGGGGGTGGCGGTGCCAGCATCCCCGGCGCCTCCTGACGAGGTGTCTCGGTTTCCCCCATGGGTGGAGGCCAATGGTCGGCCACGGGTGGAGGCCGAGGGTCGGCCACCAGAACTTGGGCCCTGGTTGAGGTCTCCGGAACCTCAGCCATGTCCAAGTCCTCGGGATCCAATGGCATCATCCGGCGGCATAGTTGGTTGATGTGCCGGTGTAGAACTTGGCCATCCTCACAAGAGACCTCATACGATCTGGGGCCCTTAACCTGTATGACTCGAGGCGGGATCCAGGTGGGCCCCCTGGCGTAGTTCTGCGCGTACACGGGATCTTCCAGAAAGAAACCCCTGGCTGCCTCGTGCGTCTCTGTGCTCGGTAGATGCCCAGTCGGGGTGCAGATGATGCAACCGGGATGCCAGGTGGCGGCCCAGAAGTAGCTCTGCCGGACTGTGCCCTGTAGTGGTGTGGGGCGTAGTCTGCTGGCCGAAAAGGAAAGCCGCCAGTTTGTAGTCCCAATCTGAGGAGTCCAGGCGGCGGAGGGCGTCCTTTGTTGTGCAGACCATGCGTTCCGCCTGGCCGTTGGTCGCGGGATGAAACGGGGCCGACCTGATGTGGCAGATACCACAGTACCTTGTGAAGTCCTGAAATTCAGCTGAGGTAAATGCTGTCCCGTTGTCTGTGACCAGCGTGTTGGGGGTTCCCTGGGCACTGAAGATCCACCACATTGCCTGGATGGCCGCTTTCGAGGATGTGGAGGGTACTGGGACTACCTCCAGCCACTTACTGTAGGAGTCAACAAGTATGAAGAAAAGCTGGCCCTGGAAAGGTCCCGCAAAATCTAAGTGTGACCTTGACCAGGGGCGGTGTGAGGATTCCCAGGCCCTCTCCGGGGCTCGGGGGGGTTCCGGCCGTGATGCTTGGCATGGCTGGCACCTTTTTACTACATCCTCAATGTCTTTGTCCAGCCCCGGCCACCAAACATAACTCCGGGCCAAGGCCTTCATGCGCACCACCCCTGGATGCGCCTCGTGCAGGGTGGTGAGAACCCGTTCCCTTAGGGGATTAGGGATGACCACCCTGCTTCCCTACAGTACGCAGCCCTTGTGAGCCGACAGTTCGTCCTTCTGTGAAGCAAAGGGAACCAATTCTGGGTCCCCTTTAGTCTCTGGCCACCCCTCACCACCCAGTCTAAGACCCGACAGAGACATTTGTCCTTGGAGGTGCAGCGGGCCACCTCTGTGACGTGGATGGGCTGATCTGGAAGGGACTCCAGCAGTGCTACCTGGAGAGTGGGAGCTGGATCTGGGTCCCAGTCGGGTAGCGGGCTCAGGGCGTCCGCATGACCCATCGCCTTCCCTGGGCGATGAACGAGGGTGTAGGAGTACCCCGCCATGAAAATGGACCAGCGCAGCACCTGGGGTGAGACCATCTGGGGAGTTTGGCAGTCGGGGGCGAGGAGGCCCAACAGTGGCTTATGGTCCATGAGGTCCGTGAATGGGCGCCCATACAGGTAGTGGTGAAATTTTTTCACTCCTGCCATAATTGCCAAGGCCTCTTTATCTATTTGTGCGTAGTTGCGCTCAGCCGCCGACAGAGTAATAGGCAAACGGGACCTCGCGACCGTCTGGCAGCCGATGACCCAGGACTGCCCTGACCCCATAAGGCGAAGCGTCACAAGCCAGCACCACGGGGAGAGCCTAATTGAAATGCGCCAGGACCGAATTTGACACCAGCAGGTCCTTAACCGCTTGGAACACCGCGGCTTGTGGCGGCCCCCAGAACCAAAGTACCGACTTGTCCAGGAGGCGGTGGAGCGGCTCTGCAACTGCAGCTTTTTAAATATATATATAGTTAACTCTCCTAAAGAGGAGAGAATTTTATTGCTTTAAAATTTTCAGAAAATGGGAATAGAACGGGATTAAGAAAAGTGATAAGTGGTATCTTAATTAGTAAGTTAGTCTTTTGTTAGTAACAATAAATTCTTCAGCTTCTTCTGTGTTTGACTGATTGTCCTTCATCTTGACCTGTAAATAACAAAAATTTTAATAGTTTTAGTAGTGTCCTTTTGGGTTAATACAGTCCTTTAATGCACTCTCCGAACAAATCCTCAGATCTTTTACGTCTCTCAAGTTGTAAGATGGACCTTTAGCTGCTCCTTCTTCTTCTGGTTTCTTGTCTTCCCTCTCCGAGCCGCTGTCTTTTTCTCCGCTCAGTACCTCCCATTTTGCGAGTTCTGCTTCTTCCTCGGAACTGGCATGCCTCTTCAAAAAGTCTTGAGCTTTGAAAATGGAGTCAATCTTCTCTCTTTTCTCTTCAAATTTGAAGATAAGTCCTTCTGGTATCAACCATCTGTAATTGATTTGATGATTTCGCAAGAATGTGGTCGGTCCTTTATAAGCTTTCCGCTTCATACGAATTTCAAATGGAACATCTTTCAAAATTCTTATAGTTTGCTCTCCAATCTTCAAAGGCGTTGCAGATGTCACTCTCAAAATTTGATCTCTGGTACGCTGCTTAGTAAACTTGACTACCACTTCTGCTGGCAGGTTATTTTTCTTTTTAAAGTTGGAGTAGGCTCTGTAGGCCAAATCCATCTCTTCACTTAATTTATCCGCTTCCCTGCCAGTCAGTGGTGCCAAAACACTCGCCAGAATACTCCTGAGATCTTCTTTTTCCACCTCTTTTATGCCTTGAAATCGGAGAGTTAAATTGGATTTTTCCATTTGTAGCATCAATAATTTGTTGTCTTGTATTTCTTGATGTTTTTCCATTTTGTTGACCTTCTTCTTGATTTTTTGTGTCCTCTGTTGATACCAGACACTTCTGTCCAATTTCCTCCATCTTCTTAGCTGTATCAGTCAATTGTTTCTGTTGGTTGCTACAGGCACTTTCCATGCTTAGCAATGTTTGGTTGATTTTCTGTATTTGGTCCAGTAGAGGGCAAAGCATCTCGCTTTCTTGTTGATTGACAGCCTGCCCTCCAGGGCGGGCACTAGAACCGGAAGTTCCTGTTATCTTCTTCGTCTGCTTGTCCGGGAATCTCTTTTGCCCCGACATCTTTGGCTTTTTTGTTTACTTTTCAAAAGTTCGTGCCGCATAGCTTGAGAAACAATCCCTTCAGTTCGCTTTTACAAATCTCCCAAAAGGTAACTTTCGTTTTTCAATTTTTCACCCTCCCCCTCTTCTCTTAGTTAAAACAGTCTCTTTCTGTTGGGGGGGGTAATCCACCCTCCGCCCAAGCGCTTATTCAAACGGGGGTTCGTCTTCTTTGTTGTTCAATTTCTTAGTAATTTTATCAATTTCTGCCATGAACAGAACTTTATGTATCCAGTCTTCAATTTCTGGTACAGATCGATAAATTTTTTTTAAATAATTTATAATTTTTATTTTTTATAAACACCCAAACAAGCCATACAACAATTATTAACCATATATCGGTAACTATAACCATACATAAATGCCTAGAGGAATACTGTAACAAAATCAAGATTCATATCACATAGAAAAACACCTTAACAAAGGAGTGCTCATATATCATAAATTTTCTTAAAAGTACAATAAGTTTGTATAATAAGGATTTTTTGGTACAATGTTACTATTTGCTAAATAGTCTACTATAGGAAACCAAATTGCTTGAAACAGCTTTTGTTTATTTGCTGTATTATTTCCACTGGTTTTTCCTGAAATCCAGCTAAGCACAAAATATTCCCAAAGTTTGTTTTGCCAACAATGTAATGATGGAGCTTATCGCTTTACCACTCCGATGGTCCAGTGGTGTTGCTAAGTCCCCGCTTGGGGCACAGCGCGGTGGGGCCATCGGGGCATGGGGAAAGCCTCAATTTCCCGACCTTCAGGTCGGTAAAGAGGCTACTCCTCTGTGCGCCCCCTGGTTTGGAGCCTTTAGCTAAGGCTCCTTAGGGTACCCTCCAGTCCGCGTGTGGGCTGATCGCCTCCGGGAGCACCCGAGAGAGCAACCGCCATTCGCGCCGCTGTGGCCGGAAGTCCCGCAACTGCAGCTTTTTGAGGGGCAAAAAGGAGTGATAAAAGTTTAATAGCCCCAGGAACGCCTGCAGCTCCGATTTGGATTTCGAGGGCGGTGCGTGAGTGATGGCTTTCACTTTGTCCGTGGAGGGGTGGAATCCGGAGGTGTCGACCGCGAATCCCAGAAATTCCACACATGGGACCCCAAGCAGACACTTTTCCCGTTTGACCTTGAGGCCCGCTGCGTCGAAGCAATGTAACACAGCCCGCAGCCGGTCGGCGAAAGTCGAGTGGTCCGGGGCGGCGATCAGCACGTCATCTAAAAACGGCTGAACCTTTTAGGAGTGAGTCCATAAAAGATTGAAAAATACCTGGTGCGACCGAGACTCCGAACTGGAGGCGGTGCACCTTGAAAGCCCCCTTGTGCATTGCAATAGTCTGAGCCTCGGCTGTGGCGGCATCAACTGGCAATTGTTGATACACCTGGGCCAAGTCTAATTTGCCAAATACCCGGGCTCCCACTAAAGCAGCCAACACATGGCTCACCACTGGCACTGGATAAGCTTGAGCCTGCAGGGCTTTGTTAATCGTGCATTTGTAATCCGTACAAATGCATACTTCCCTGTTCAGCTTAACTGGGCTGACTATGGGGGTCTCCCACAGGGCCGACGCGACTGCTTCTAGGACCCCTTGTTCCACCAGGTGATCTAGTTCTGCCTCAATCTTAGGCTTCATTGCAATCGGCGGTAGCCTGGCCTTAATACGGATGGGCCGTACCACAGGGTCTAGGTCCAGGGATATGGGGGGGGGCTGAGAAACATCACAGTGTGCCATCGAAGATGCGGGAAAATTCCACCCACACTGTGCCATAATCCCATGTCCCGACCTGATGGATTCCATTCAGCGAGAGTCCCAGGGCCTTGAACCAAGAGAGTCCTAGCAGGCTGGAGAGAGACCTATTCACTACCAGCAGGTCTAGGGTGCCATTAAAGTCTTGGAACTGTACCCGGAACTTGCCCCAGCTCAGCACCGCCACGGGGTTCTTATTGAAGTCCTGTAACCAGAACTTCTGTAGGGGCGCCCCCCCCCCGGACACAGTGTGCGAAGCGTATCCACGGAGATGGTGGAGTAGGTCGACCCTGTGTCAATCTCCATGCTGCAGGGGGACCCCTCTATAAGAACCGTGACATGCATCTTGTTGGGGTCATCGGGGGGCAAGTTACAGACCTGGTGTATAGAGGTAAAAAACATACACAAATTAAGAGAACAACTGTACAATGCTAGGTACATGCCAATCCAAATAACAGACAAAAATGACCATAACTAAAAACAACCCCCAATTGAAATAGTTACATTTAAACCATGCAGCAACTGTCTAGTAAGTGATTTGTATAACACATCTATATAACTAATGAACTGAAGAAATGGTGATGGTTCTTGAAACAGGTTAAAGGAGCACTGCTATTATCCATGTGATATTTCCTATGCAAGAGAAGATGAGAATTTAAAGATGAATCCAGGGGACATAAGAAGCTTTGGACGGTAAAATGTCTTTTTCTGACATGAATTGAAGAACCCTTGCCCAAATTGCCACAAAGTTCTCCTGCACTCTAGAAGCATTCACAGTAGTGTTTTGGGTGATTTGTGTAAGTTTTTCTAAGATAAATTGATCCCATATTTTTTCATACCATATTTGCATCGAGGGAGGAGCACTAGAGATGTTCAATCATGTCACAAGAGAACATATGAGAAGCCCATGTTGGATCAGGCCAATGGCCCATCCAGTCCAACACTGTGTCACACAGTGGCCAAAAATACCAGGGGCCACCAGGAGGGTCAGCAGGTGCCATCAGGAAGTCCAGAGGTCCAGCACAATCCGCCCATCAGTAACCAATCGGATGGAGTGGTCGGGGCTGCTTTCTCCTTTGTTGTTGTTGTTATCCTGTGCACATACACAAAGCTGAGTTTTAAAACCACTGCATGTAGATGTCTACAGGGTTTTTCACGTATGCACTTTCCCACCTCCTCTCATCAATTCTCCGCTTTGACAACTCAACGATCCTTCTGCGAAGCGCTGTGATCTCATCGGTTCATGGTGAGCTGTGGTCTCCTGACAGAGATCACTCCTTTTCCCACTCATTTTCAAATCCACCACAGTGATGGAGATGGAGTTGCTTTCTGTTGTGCTTGGGCTGGTTCCTGAAGCCACTGGAATACTCAGTCTTTGTATTACTGTCTTGTGCCATCACCAGGAACAGTCAACTGTCAACAGAAAATGGGCTATTTTACGGCAACACTATCTGGCCAGCCAAAGAGATAGAGTCTGCCAGCATCCAGCCAGCTGTTCCCTTTGCAAAACTCACCTTCTTCAACTAGCTCAAGAAGGTGCCCTACATCACTGGTGGGTACACCCTAGATCATCACAGTGGTGGAGGACCTTTGTCACTTGGATCTGGAAGGATGAGCAGTGGCTAGAAAATTTTAGAATGACCTGGTAAGGGCAACCCAAGTCTTGATTCTCCTGTCCTTCCAAATTGTCTTCATTCCCCTGTTGCCAGGGATCCAAGATATTCTCCTGGTGGTTTGGGTGTGTGGAGGATGGCTAATAGGGTGGGTGGGGGTGCAAACTTTTCAGATTGTGATGTGCTGGGCTAGCTGACACAGGATGTTCCAGGTTAACTGGGAGGTACCAGCCACTCTCATTGATTCCATGATTAATTTTTAGAACAACCTTTGCCTGGTTGGTCGATGTCCTGCATGTGAGACTCCAGCATCAAGGGATGGAGATGTGGCAGGCTATCTTTGGGAAGGGGTGAGTTGCTATAGTCCCGTGGTGGTTGGCCAATATGACCAGCTACAAGCTTGTGAGTAACCAGTTTGGCACTGCGTGATCTACAGTGGCTGGGATTGTGGTGGAGGTCTTCCTGGCACTGGAGAAGGAGCTTCTCCAAAGGACAGTTTGTCTGGGGCCACATGACAGGGTATGTCAAGACACCTACCATCAATGTGTGTGGTTCCAACACCACTGTTCTTCATGTTAACAACAGACTGTAAGTGGTCAAAGACAGCCCTGGCATGTGTAGTCCAGGCAAGCACCATGCCAATTGGCATGGGAAGCCAAATGAATGGGTGAGAAGGCAGACAGAGGCCACCTATCCTCTCTTGTGGGATGTACCTCCACAACTTTGCTGGTGGAGGTATTGCCAACTTTGAAAAAGGATCTGAGGAGCACTCTGGATGTGAAGTTGAGCTTTCCCCTGAAATTATTGTTTGCTGTTCTTGTTTATATCATGTCAGTAGTCCATTCAAGCTGCTCAGCATGTGACCGTGGATACAGTCACTGCTAATCTGTCCATTGTTCTGTGTTCTTCAGATGATGAGAGCCTTTGCTGCCTTGGGGTTCCCACAATGCATCAGCGCAATGGATGGATGCCACATTCCCATCAGGGTACCAGTTGGACAAGCAAGGGAGTTTGTTATCAGAAAGAGTTTCTACTCTGTCTTGCTGCAGGGCACTGTTGATCACACTGGACATTTCATCAATGTGGTCATTGGGCACAGTGGCAGGAAACATGAGGCACATGTCCTGCATTGCTCCAATATCATGGATGCCATGGATGCTGAACAATTTGCCCTGGGTAACCCCACCATCACAATCAAAGGTGTCCAGGTGCCACCACTCATTGCATGAGAAGGTGGCTTATCACCCCCTACCCACGGCACCTGATGGCACAGCAGGCACACTTCAACAAAATGCACAGTCAAGCTAGGAACGTGGTAGAGCATGCCTTTGGTCTGCTCAAGGCACGTTGGCAGTGCCTGGGCACCAAACTGCCAGTCCAGGAAGAGAATATCAATGCAGTGGTTTCTGTATGTGTGGCCCTGCATAACCTGTGCAAGGAGTGAAGGCATAGGGTCACCTTCCCACCTGAGAATGCACCCCCTGTATCAATTCCTGATCCTGTGGCACCACTGTTGAGAGCAGTGAGCGATAGGCACCTCAAGGAAGGCAGAGCTGTGTGATCATCAATAACCATGATGTTTCAGAGGTGCAGAAGGCTGTGAGAATACTCACCTGAAGAAGGTGGACCATCTGGCACTGGCATTGGCTGATCAGATCAAAGGGGACACTGTTGATCCATGTTGCCTTTTAAGCTTCCCCCCCCCCCCCCCGGAAACTTTTTGTTGATAATAATTTTAATGTTGAGAGTGTTTGTTGGAGTCTTTCCAGACAATTAAAAGTTGCTGTTCATCTCTGTTATGCTGTTTCAACCATCAGTCAAATCAGAGAGTTCACTTAATAAATAAAAATCTGTTCAATTTTAAATCACATTCTGTTTTATCTAGGCATCCCAAAGGACAATTATTCAAAAGGTTCAAATAATGCTCACCTCTTGGGTGGGCCCATACACAGTGCTAGTTTCCTCACTAATACAGACTGAGGAAGTACTGGCCTATTTTGTCCTGTGTTAAAAACCTAGTTTAAACTCATAATATACAAAAATACATGTATTTATTAGAAAGACAGTTAAAAACATATAAGGGCCCAATGAAAGCCTCGTTAAAAAGTTCAAGTGGCCTAAACACAAGGGCCAACACACACGACCTGACGCGTTTCCTCCCTTTATGCCCGTGATCCTCGGTGGTGGGAGCACCCTGAAGAAGTAAGCCTCTCGGATGAATAAAGCCACTCCTCCCCTCCATCCTCTAGTCTGTGATTGGTGAAGGATCGAGAACCCAGGAGGAACTGATTGGGAGAGAGATTGTCCTGGCTTCCCCTGGGACTCCCGCCAGGAGAAAGGGGAGGCAGAGGCCCGGGGGCGGGAGTGCGGCCCTACCAGCAGCCCCCCTGCATCGCACTTACCAGAAATGATGGCAGTGGTGACAGAGCAGCGGCCTAGGGACCGGCGCAATGGATGCTCGAAGAGGAGTCGGTCCCAGGCCCGTGGCGGCAAGAAGGCTTAGCCAAGCAGCAGCCGAGGGTGGGCCCAGATCCAGGAATGCCAGCGATGACAGGAGGGGGGAGGGAACTCGGGGGCAGGCCTCAGTGGTGCGGATCTGAGGCTGGCCAGAGAGTGGGAAAAGGGAGTGCTGGAAGACCCCAGCGTGAGTCTAGAGTCAAGCCCAATGGGTGTGCAGAGCAGGGCAGGGGAAGGCGAGGCTGGGCCGGCTGCAGGGCATGGTCCGGGCCAGCTGCAGGGCGTGGTCTTTGAAGGGAGGCAGGGCCGGCTGCAGGGCATGGTCCGGGAGTGAAGGGGAGCATAAAAGAGACCTGGGGGAGGCCAATGAGGAGCCTGGTGTATGCTAGAAGGAACAAGAGACAAAGGGAGGAGGAAGAGCATGAGACTCAAGGGGCCGGGAGGTGCTGCAACATGCCCCTGAGCTGAGGCCCCCCGTTCTGGCTCCTTTGTTGACCCTTGACCACTTTACCCCCCCCCCACAGACCAGACGGCACTCTGGACAGGCCCCTCCCAGACCCACCGGACACCAAAGGTCAGTAGAACAGCAACACCACAGCCATGGGTGGACAGCCTACTTCTCCCACGGAGGGCCATGACATAGATACTGTCTCTCCCTCTCGCACCCAGGTCTCAGTCACGCACGCCAGATCTACATTCTGCAGAAAACCCTGAAGGACTATGGTCTTATTATTTATAGACCTAGCGTTACCCAATGCCAATGTCAGAGGGGGGTAAATTGTCCTAGCCCCACTGCCTACAACCTTTTGGATGGGATGTAGCCTGGAAGGAGGCCAAGCTAGGTTGTTTCTCCATCCCCTTCCCTTAACTCCATGCCTAGTCCCAGACCAGAGAGCCAGTTTGGTGTAGTGGTTAAGTGCGCGGACTCTAATCTGGGAGAACTGGGTTTGATTCCCCACTCCTCCACTTGCACCTGGCTGGATGACCTTGGGCAAGCCACAGTTCTGATAAGAGCTGTTCTTGAAAAAGAGCAGTTTCTGTCAAGAGCTCTCTCAGCCCCACTGACCTCACAGGGTGCCTGTTGTGGGGAGGGGAAGGGGCGCTCTGAGACACCTTTGGGTAGTGAAGGGCAGGGTATAAATCCAATCTCTTCTTCTTCTTCTTCAACTTCTTCTTCTTCATTTTGCCCCCACTTAGAGTATTTTGTTAATTGTTCAATATCAACAGCAATCAGCAAAACGTTTTAGACTATCCAAGTTTTAGACTAGCCATGACATATCAAACAGAGAAAACTTCTTCAACTTATGTCCTTCCTGATTTTCGGGATCAGTTGCTACTTAACACAATGAGACTTGGAAAATCTGAATGTTGAACGTGTTCACGGTGACCTTAAACTCCAGAGGAAAAACGAAGCAGTAAGTACACAAATTTGCTGAGGGTGGGGTGAAATGCTGCCTCTTCCAAGCATTTGCAGGGACGAAATCACTGGAAAGTGGCCCCCTTGGCAACCCTGAACGTGTCATGGTGGTGAGTAAGGGATATTTTTCTTGGTGACATGATGTGCACGTCGACAGTGGGGCAAGCCTCTTGAAGAGCTGGCTGCCTCGGCATACCCCATTTTGGGCATGGTTGTGCACCGACCCAAATCGTCACTGTCTGTAGAATTGTCATATGTGCTGGTGCAAATCACCAGCTGACTAGGCTCCTTGGAGTTGCGATGACCTGCTTCGATCACCTCAGCCAGAGGCCTGAGAGTCCAAGAGATGTCAGAAAGTGTCGTGATGGCAGCCCGCACGAACCCATGCATCCCCTCTGGGGATTCCCTCTCCTCTCCCCTTGCTGTCCTCATTTCTTCCATGAACTGCAAATGTTCCTGGCGTCCTGACTCAAGCATTGCTTTATTCTCCTGGGCGGCGTGTAGAGTAATGTGCTCACCAACACACTGTAGAGCTGACACATGCTTCTTCCTGGCCCTAATCAGAGCCAGGCGGGAAGATGGTGAAAGCTTGGCCACTGTAGCTCCGGGAGGAATATCTGTTTGTGGGGAAAGGGGGGAAGAAAAACATTCTCTCAACGAGCTCTAGTCAGGCATTAGCTACCCAGGCAAGGGATCAGACAGTTTTGTCACTGAATGGCCATCATTGTCTCGGTTTCTGGAAGGTCATACTCACTGTTAGGAGTTCTGGAAGGTCTGGAACCACCTTGATTTCTCCAAGAGGCTGACACTTCCGCAGCTTGATCTGATGCTGGTGTTCCTGTAGTGCAAGGAGGAGAAAAAAACATTTGCTAGGTCATGGCTGGTCCGTGGCATCAGAACGAGGGAGGCACCTGGGGTGGGATGTACAAGGAGATAGCAGTAGGATCCGAGGTCCAGACAACCTAGAAAGACGTATCGGTGCATGCACAATTGGCCAGAGTCCACACCATGCTGTCAGATTCCACAGCCAACAACTGAGTACACACTTATCAGAAAGGTTATACTTTATTGCAGCGCTATAGATGCAGTAACAAAGGCACTGTTAAGAATGGTGTCGCCCCTACAAGCATAATGGGATATAGGGTATTCATATGCACCCCCAGGCCCGTAGCTAGGACATTTTTAGTGGGGGGGCCCTGGGGAAAGTGAGGGGGCCCCCAAAAGCCATGTGCACTGACATCACAAAAAGTGCACTGACATCACAACAAATAAGAAATCAAATAAAAATATGCTCAGCACTGAGATGCACCCCCGCTCTCTCCCTGATGCCTAGCCAAGGCATGGATAGAGGGCTCCCAGAAAGGGAAAGAAATAGAAAAAAGGGAAAGAAAGAAATGGGGGAAAGGGAAACAAAGAAAGAGAAGGAAACAAAGAAAGAAAGAAATGGAAGAAAGGAAAGGGAAAGAAAATGAAAGCCCCTTTGCATGTTTGTTTTCCCCCCAAGTTCCAAAACCCCCCCCCCCCAGCAGTTAAAAAGGAGCTTGAAGGCTTACACTGTAATGTTTCCCTTTGGCTGTGGGTTCCCAGGCTAGAGTACTCACTGAGCCGCCTGTTCTCAGGTCCATTCAGCATATACAAAACGAAACTGAAACAAGAGCTCCATCCAACAGGACCAAACCAAATCACACAGATATTAGGGGAAGAGAGCAGACAATTCCACTACATGTATACAATGAATATACCACAAGATCACAAGAGCAAGACCATTTTGGGGGTGGGGGAGTGAGAGAGCAACAGAAAATACACTGACGGGCTGTTCTCCCCCCCCCCCTGCAGAGGCAGAT